>NW_015174853.1:268552-282875 GCF_001447785.1 Gekko japonicus
TCCTGTTGGCGCCTTGGGAATAGCCCTGCCCGTTCTATTTCCGCCTCTTATGGAGTAGCAGCTAGGGACAGGGCTCTGCGTTTCTGTCCATCTACTTTTCTCCTTTAGCTTATCCTATTTTAAAAAAAACTTTTTTCCACAGAGCTTTTCTCTCTCCCCCACCTCTTTCCTTCTTGTTCCTTCATGGAGCCAGAAGACATTGTGAGGCAAGTCCCTCCTGAGCTCGACGGGCATGCGAGATGGCGGCAGAGCACTCCGACAGCTTTTCATCGGGGGACGAGGCGACAATGCTCACTGCAGCGTCGGGCAGAGCGCAACTTGGCAGTGGGGCCAACCTGCCTTTGGGGCTTGTTTGTGCCGCCCCAATGAGCGCAGCAGAGGCGGCGCAGCAAGCACAGAAGCACCGCTGGCCGCAGGAAGAAGCAGAGCCCGCCAATTCTGGGCGGGCGAAGATCGGCGACCATTTTGAAGAAGCGGAGTGGAGTTCCGGCGCCATTTCCTGCCCTCTGCAGCACGATGCTGGAACGGATGGAGTCTGTAAGCCCTCCGATTCACGTTCCTTTGCCCCAGAGCATAGTCATATGAAGGGTAAAGCCTTCCAAGGGGCTTTAATCAACCCGGCTGATCTCATGCTAGCCTTCTGCCAGGCCATGCAGGAGGGCATCTTTTCCTTGTGTGAGAGGGCGGGTATCCCCAGACAAGGGCCCCTTCAAGGACAACCGTCCCAGCCTCCTACACCCTGGCCCTCTAAGGCCGCCCAATAAGCATCCCCAAGACCCAGTAGAGGTTCTAGAGAGGAGCGATGGGAAGATGAGGAGTCTGTTGGGTCCATTAATGAAGACAGAGAGGAATGGGAATTCCTCTCAGATGAGGAGGTAGAGGAAATTAAGATGCCTGAGCAGTCCAGCCACTTTTTAAAAGTGGAGGACTATCATTTTTTCTTGTCCAAGGCCATGAAGGCCTTAAAAATCCAGGAAAATCCTCCCTCCGAGGATCAGGTCTCCTCAAGACCTAAGCTAAAATCCAGATCTAGAGGTGATCAGGACCCTCAGGGAAGTGGGGATGAAGTGGCTTCGGATGAAGACGTTATTTCTGGTGGTGATAACGTCAACACGGCGAGTTTCAGAACTGGGAGCACTTTCTGTCAAGGCCACGCTGTGCATTTTCCATAGGGATAAGGTGGTCCTTAGGACCGATCCTACCTTTCAGCCAAAGGTTTCCTCTGCCTTTCATCATGCTCAGGAGATCTACTTGCCAACTTTCTGCCCCAACCCTCAACACCCCAGGGGGAGCTTGTGGCACACGCTGGATGTCAGACGGGCTTTGAAGGTTTATATCCTGCACACTGAATCTCTTTGGAAGACAGATTTTATGTTCATCAACATATCTCCCCCTCGTGTGGGGGAACGTATGTCTATGGTATCCATTAGTTCAGTCCTTCGGTCATGCATTTCGGAGGCCTACAAGGCGTTGGGAATGGAGATTCCCAAAGGGATCATGGCTCATTCCTTGAGAAGTGTGACAACTAATGCAGCATTCACAAATCGAGCATCGGTCGAGGAAGTCTGCAAGGCCGCTACCTGGACATCGGTTTCAACTTTCATCCGCCATTACAAATAAAACACGATTGCTTCAGCCGATGCAGCATTTGGAAGAAGAGTTCTTCAGCACATTCTCCCGTTGGCTGACGATGATGACCCACCCATATAAGGGACACTGCTTTTGGAGGTCCCATGGAGATGTCCTGCACCTCAGAGGGAGAACGGCCATTGGCACTTACCGTGAAGGGTCCTTCTCTGAGGTCAGGAGGACATCTCGGCCCTCCCGTTTTCATCATCGTCTCTATCTCGCTTTTTCAATTACTGTGCTGTCATCTTCTTCCTCTGAGTTACTGTTGTTACTGTTATTATAGTTTCTATCATTAATTTTTTGAGGTTATCTGCTTGGCGCAGGGGAGTTAGTCTTAAGTTGATACTCACTGCTGACGGAGTCCCAGAACTGAGGGGCAGGGCTATTCCCAAGGCTCCAACAGGAAGGGGAAAAAAGTATTTCCTGTCTCCCTAAAGGAACAATGGGAATAACCCATGGAGATGTCCTCCTGACCTTAGAGGAGAAGGACCCTTCATGGTAAGTGCCAAAGGCCGTTCTCATCACCAAAAGATTTCAGTGTTCCACAGGAGAAACCACCTGATGTTTAGCTACTTAACTGTTTTTTAGAGTAGTGAGCTAAATATTGTCAGCTTTGTGTAAGTGATGGGAGGTGGTGTTTAAGTAATTTTGGTTTCAGCCACAAGTAAAACCAAGGCCATGTTTGTAGTTTACCAATTCAGATTAAGAATTTTGCTTACAGCAATAATATTTTGATTCAATTGCTGACACTGAGAGCATCTGTAGATCTTCCTAAACTGGGTTACACCCATCTCTTGGCAGGAAAATGCATAGTTCAAATTTGAAATGATGCCGATTATATTGCTGTTGTTGCATCATCTGTTTGATGACCTTCTGAGTAGAACATATTTGCTAAATTTTAGACACTGAAGAATATAATTATACAAATGAAAAATATAATGCTGCTCTTTTTGAAGGAAAACTACAATTTCTAACTGCAAAAAATACAACCCAACATTATTATACATGGTGAAATATAAGCTTAGAGTAATGGTGTTTCCCCCCCTATAGGATAATTGGGTTTTTTTAAAAAAACTTTTTGGCTGTCTTTTTATTGAATTAGGATCTTTTATTTATTTATTTATTTGCATTATTTAAAGTCCACCTTTCTCACTGGGGCTCGAGCCAGATAGTGAGTCAGTACAATCACAAAAATGGGATTCAGTAACCAATGCATTAGGGTTTTAGAACTCTGGAAACACCAGAAAGAACTGAAGCATAGTGCAAGTATTCTTGCAATAAGTGGTGCAGAAATTACATAGAGATAGAAGATATAGAATTCAATGAGATCTGAACACACTGGAAAAGTGGTCAGATGTGAACAAAATGCAGTTTAACAAGGATAAGTGCTGAGTTCTACATCTCAGTAAAAAAAAAAAAAGGAGGAATGCATACTGGATGGGGGATACACTTCTGGGTATCGCTGTGTGTGAACAAGATCTGGGGTATGGGTGGACCATAAGTTAAATATGAGCAGTCAGTGTGATGCAGTTACAAAAAAAGGCTAATGCGATCTTGGGATGTATGAGCAGAAACATCCAAATATCAAGATGTGATAGTCCCGCTGTACACCGCATTGGTCAGGCCACACCGCGAGTATTGTGTGCAGTTTTGGAGGCCTTTCTTCAAAAAGGATGTGGACAGAATGGAGCAGGTGCAGAAGAGTGTGACAAGGATGATTGGGGGCTAGGAGACCAAGCCCTATGAGGAAAGGCTGAGGGACTTGGGAATGTTAAGTCTGGAGAAGAGGAGGTTGAGAGGGGACATGATTGCTCTCTTTTAACTATTTGAAGGGCTGTCACTTAGACGAGGGCAGGAAGCTGAGGATAGGATTTGTAAAACCTTGAATATTAGGAAAACCTTTTTTACGATAAGAGTTGTGGAACAGTGGAATCAGCTGCCTGGGTAGGTGGTGAGCTCCCCTTCACTGGCAGTCTTTAAGCAGCGGCTGGACAAGCCTTTGTCAGGGAAACTCTAGGATGATCCTGCATTGATCCTGTATGGCCCCTTCCAACTCTGTGATTCTGTGAAATAGGATCTCACCTACAATAAGCTATACACAGCAGTATAGTCCACAGTCCACTGACAGCTATAACCTGTGGGTTTTTGCCTATAAGTAGCATTCTGGCATATGCCAAAACGAAACAACCAGGATATCTGCTATGCAAAGGAAAAATAAACTTAGAGCGAATCTCTTGGTAAAAGGGGCAGTGAAGGAAAACGTGTTCTGCTTTGTTCAGTTTCCCCTGTGCCACAGGGGCAAGATATGTCTACCATTGGGGCCTCTTCGTATTTATTTCTATTTATATATATATTTATATATATATTATTTTCAACATACAAAACAAAGCATGATGATGGTGGAGTAACCCAAATAAAAGTTTTTGCAGTTCTTGCAGTTTCTTATCTTGTATTAAAATTAGGGCGTTGTTAGCAAGTGATGTCTGAAAGCACTACTTTTAATGCAAAAAAGGGAAATCGAAAAAATATTTGGTGCAGCCTTCTTTACAACCAGTGTGATGTTACCAGTATATTCTTTTAATCATTTTAATGTTTCCATTCGTGGAAATGACAGTTGTTTTCACAATTCTTGCATTTCTATATCCATCTGAAATTTTTCTCAGTAGATCATTTCTGATTGACTTCCTTTCCACTTAACATTAAAACTGTGCAACCCCAAACTGTCACAGGCTTCTGAATCCGTTAGAAGGTATAACTCTTCTTAGGATTGTGCTGTTAGTACACATACCTGTTGTTGCTTCGTTGGGGGAGAAGTACCATTGAACTAAGTGGGACATATTTCTGAGTAATCACCTGCAAAATTGTGGATCATTAGGGTTTTGGGTTTTTCCCTAGCTTTAATTCCAAACAGTGTCAGTATGCTAAATTTATATAGTTCTTAAGGGGTTTTAAAATATGTATCTAGGTTGCAGATCTGTCACAAGTCTGCCAGTTCTTCTTGCCAATTTTAATAGTTCGTTTTTGATGTCAGACTTTTCTCTGTAGAAGTGCTTTAGAAAGCTGCTGTGATTGTCAGAGACAATACATATTTAAAATCTTTTCCCAGGTATTTTAATTCTGTTTGGCATGAGTATGTTTTCACATTGTGATTAATCAGTGAGACCTAGTTATTAATGTTTATTTTAAAACAAATCTGGTCTTTTCACTCTCAGTTTGCAAAATGTCATTTTGACAAAACCCTTTAAAGAGGTATTTATTGTTTCTAAGCACCAGCAGTTCTATTGTCCAGTGTTCCCTCCAAGCTGAGTTAGTGTGAGCTAGCTCACAGTTTTTTAGCCTCTGGCTCACCCATTTTTGGCTTCGCTCAGGAAGGAGGGCTCCAGAGCAAACTAATTTATGCAGCAGCCAAACCGCTCGCTCACAGCTTTAATGCCAGTAGCTCACAAAGCAGAATTTTTGTTCACAAGACTCCACAGCTTAGAGGGAGCATTGATTGTGACCCTTTACATCATTTAGGAAGAGCTGGTTTGTGTCCCTATGAAAGGAGGAGTTAGCTCTTGTTTGCTGCTTTGTCGCATGATCTGCCTATGAGGTGTGTTCTTGGCTCTCATTAAAATCACATGGGATTCTTGTAATAGTTATTTTCAATGTTATTACTAACCACACTGAAAGGACTACCACTGATGGTGAAGCCTAAAATGCTTCTCTTCTCCCCAGATAATTAATTTTTTGAATGGATGGACTGTGTCTGCTGCTGTGTTTAAGATCTGAACAGCAAATTTTCCTTGTCCCTTTTTCATGTTGATAGATTTTCTTGAGGACATCTGCAGAAATGTCATTGTTGGCTTTGTTCGCAAAACCATGAACAGCAAATTGTAAAGTAGGTTTGTACTCTACTAAGGGAGGGGGGTGACTTCATCTGTAAGCCCTTGGGCATAAAGGACTTCTCCCAGTACGCTGGTACCGTTAGCAGTGGGTGTGTCAATCTTGATGAGAATAATTCCTTAGATCAACTAGTTGAGATGGACTGACTGCCGGAGAGCTCTCCACCCACGATAATCAAACTTGTCTCCTGGAATATAGCGGGGTGGAGGAACAAGGCTAATGATCATGATTTTATAGAGTATCTTAAATACTTTGATATTGTTCTTCTACCAGAGACTTGGGCCCTAACTCCCTTATCCTTGAAGGATTTAAATCTCACTCTCTTTTAGCATCCAGGATCAGCAGTGGAGGTCGCCCCCATGCGGGCTTAACCACCTTTGTTTCTCTTAATCCTAACTTAAGATCCATCAGTCTACAAGATTGGCCCCCCCCATTGCCCATGCCACTTTGATAAATGGCGGAAACTTTTCTCTAATAATATTGAACATCTACATCCCACCCTCCTCTGACAGATCTATATTGTCTACTTATTGGTGCAGTTTGGTTTCTTACCTTGAATAGCTACAACAAAAATTCCCTTATACAGAAATAATTTGAGCTGGAGATCTCAATGCCAGAGTCGGTAATGATATTTTGTTTCTTCTCAGCAATTACAATGGCTGAGAGGCGTGGGGGAGGACTGCAGAAAACCTGTGTGGCCACAGTCGGAGCAGGGCGCGGACCGCCCATAGCGCCACCCACTCCAGAGCCAGCTCTGCACCTTCACACAAGCACCGACCATGGGAAAGAAAGGGAGTAGGGGGTGCCTCCTGCTGGGAGAGACGGCGCGGTGGTGGTGCTGATGTGGGAGGCTGCAGTAATGGAGCCGCCCGGCCCAGGGGACAATGGGGCTGCCCCGACCGAGAGGTGACATAACGCGACCGACTGACAGCCCTGGCACCCAGGTGGATTGCTGAGTGGGGCCTCCACGAACCTCAATACGGCCTTACTTTTCTCTTACTTCCTTACACTTTCTAGAGCTCATTGCATTTCTTTCCGCAATGGGCCTTATTTTCTAGTATAAAATAATCCCTATGTATTTTTAAAGAGTCAGTGTTTTCAGTGTTAAAGGTTAACGTATATCTATATATGTGATCTGTTGTGATCACAATAGATATGCCTATCTATTGTGACCATATGAGAGGTTTTTTCCAAATAATGTACTTTATTTTGCTCACTACAGAATTTGTTTTCTACTTCCACTCTCCCCAATTCTCAGGTGGCAGAAAGTAAGATACATGTGCTACACCAGCACAGAGTGCAGCAGTTCCACAGGACTCAGCTCTAACCCCCATGTCTTTCAATGTTAGGAGAAATTATTTGTAGCTTTGAGGTTTGTTTTCCTCTATATGCAGATGATACCCGACTGTATATATACTTATCCAGATTCCCTAGTGATACAGTAGTCCTAAATAACTGCCAGGCTGTTGTGGCTGAGAGTGAACAAATTGAAACTAAATCCTGAAAACACATAGATAATGCTGGTTGGGAATGCAGAGATCTTGAAAGACACTGTGCGCCCCACTTTTGATGGAGTTCATCTGACCCTTGCTGACTCAGTTAAAAGCCTTGTGGCTATACTGAACCCAGCATTACTGCTGGAGAAGCGAGTTAATATTTGTTGTTGTTCAGTCGCACAGTCGAGTCCGACTCCTTGCGACCCCATGGACCAGATCACGCCAGGCCTTCCTGTCTTCTGCCGTCCTCTGAAGTTGGCTCAATTTCATGTTCGTTGCATCTATGACACTGTCTAACCATCTCATCCTTTGCCGTCCCCGTCTTCTTTGACCTTCAATCTTTCCCAGCATCAGGGTCTTCTCCAGTAAGTGCTCCCTTCTCATTTGGTGGCCAAAGTATTTGAGCTTCAGTTTTATTATCTGGCCTTCCAGGGAACAGTCAGGGTTGATTACTTTTAGGATTGACTGATTTGATCTTCTTGCAGTCCAGGGGACTCTCAAAAGTCTTCTACAGCACCATAGTTCAAAAGAATCTATAGCTGCAAAAAAAAAGAAAAAAGGCTTTTACTCAGCCTAGCCTGAAAGACGGCCCCTTATCTTAATATTGCTGACCTGGCCACCTGGATCCATGCCACAATAATATAAAGACTGGACTACAGTAATGCACTGTACACTGGTCTCCCCTCAAAGTCCATTCAGAAACTCCAGTTGATGCAGAATGTCACAGTTTAGCTATTATCAGGAGCTAGACAGAGCACATATACTACTCCCATTTTACCTTATAGAATGACCTACCTGAGGAGCTCAGGCCACTATCCTGGCTTTCCACAAGGTATGCAAAACTGAATTATTCAAGAGGGAGTTTCTACATAGACAATAGGATTGCACTGTACAAAATGATTCACAAAGTTACTTTGATAAATTATTAGGGACAGTTAGCTTGCCAAAAGTATGATCCTATTGTTGCAATTTTTGCATCATTTAATGTGTCATGTTAATATTTATCCTTTGTTTCAGTTGTGTTTTTAGACTAATGGTTGGCTCTACAACCCTAATCCTATTGCATTATTTATTGACTATCCCATTGTGTAGATTGTATTGACTCACTCAGTGTAATCCACCTTGAGTCCTTGTGAGAAGGGCGGACTGTAAATAAAATAAATATCAGATATACTTGCAATTTTTCTTAAATGAAGTTGTTTATACTTTAAATTTCTGTAAATAGGCCAAATAGTATCATGTTATGTTCCAACTATGTTATATTGTTAAATCAGTAAAATTTAGATATTTCAGTTTCTCCCCACATTTTTGTGGAGTTTTTTTTGAGGGGGGGATAGGAAGAAAACTTAGCTAGAGACATACAATTTCTGGAAATTTTGCACACATGGGAGGGGGGGAGATTTCTTCCCATGTCTTCAAAATTTCCAGAAATTGTATGTCTCTAAGACTTGTATAGTTAAATTTGCTTATATAACTGCCTTGAAAGAAAAGTTATGCATATGAGCTTGCCTTATGCTGCCAGGCCTTTGGTCTGTCATAGGGGTGTCAAATTCATTTGTTATGAGGGCCGGATTTGGCATAAATGAGACCTTGTTGGGCCGGGGCCATGTGTGTCATAAAATGTAAAGCCAGGTAGCAGAGATATAAAATTTATAAAGGACACAAACAGAAAGGTTTGGTTTTTTTACTTAAAATAAAAACATGCTTAAAACATTAGCAATCTTGCAATATTTTGTTTATTTAACAGTCTCTGATAACTGACACCTCTTGCTCTGAATTTATTGCATCAAAATGTCTGTGCTGTTGCAATCTTGAGTATGCTGTTCAGGTGTGTATCTGTAAGCTGCAAACCTACGATGACACAGCAGCAGCAGAACTGGAAGAAGAAGCAGAAGACAGCCAGTTCCACTGTGGGCCTGATAGAAGCCCTTCGGGGGCCTGATCCAGCCCCCGGGTCACATGTCTGGCACCCTTGGTCTATCAGATCAGAAGAAGAAGATATTGGATTTATATCCCACCCTTCACTTGGAGTCTCAGAGCGGCTTACAAAACTCCTTTCCCTTTCCCTTCCCCTTCCCCTCCCCACAACAAACACCCTGTGAGGTAGGTGGGGCTGAGAGCTCTGAGAGAACTACCCTTTCAAGGACAGCTCTGATAGAACTATGGCTTGCTCAAGGTCATCCAGCAGCTGCAAGGGGGGGAGTGGGGAATCAAACCTGGTTCTCCCAGATTAGAGTCCACACACTTAACCACTACACCAAACTGGCTCTCATTGTTTGTTTTATCATATGTTCTAATACCAAAGTCAGCCAAATCTGAGGATATTTAAATCTGGTGACTGGAACTGTGAACAGACAAAACGGATCTTACCACAAACCTGAAAAACATCCCAGGTTTGAAGAAATATGTGATGTCTAAGAAAATACATTGGGGGATTAACCTCCACAAAGGGAAGTTTAAAAAAAACCCAAAATGATACAAAGCACCTGTAATTTAAGCAACAGGTTACCGTAGTGGCAGGTGCTAGTCAACCACAGCATTCCAGGCTTGATTTTGTTAGTAAAAGGCAGGGAGAGGGGGCAGGGCCCTTTCCCGCACTATTTTGGCCTTTGAGGGAGAACTCATTGGGGGTCAAGCCTGGCTAGAGTTGCCAGCTCCAGGTTGGGAAATTCCTGGAGATTTATGGTGGAGGAGGGCAGTGTTTAGGGAAGGGAAAGTCCTCAGACAGATATAATGCCATAAGAGTCTACCCCCCAGAGCAGGCATTTTCTCCAGAGGGTCAGATATCTGTTGTCTGCAGTTCAGTTGTAGTTCTGGGAAATCTCCAAGCCCTACCTGAAGGTTGTCATCCCTAGACCCAACAGCAACCTTTGAATGACTTGATACCACCCAGTTTGCATGACTCAGCTAGGCCTGGCTGCTTGCTACTGTTCAATAGCAGCCACCCTATGAAAGCCAGTGTAGTGTAGAAGTTATAGGTTCAGAGTAGGGGCTGGGAGACCCAGGTTCTAATCCCCATCTTGCCTTGAAACCTCACTGGGGTATTTGGACCAGTCACATAATTTCAGCCTAACCTACCCCGTATTTTTGTTGTGTGGATAAAAAGGAGAAGAGGAGAATAATATAGGTTGCTTTGGCGAAAGGTGAGGTATAAATGAAGTAAAAAAAATAGTAAAATATAGCTGAAGATGGGAGGCAGATAAAAGGTGGTTGTTCAGTGGCTGAGAAAGAGAGTGGATGTGGAGGTCTCCAGAGGGAGGGAAAGGATGGAAAGAGGAAATAATGTGAGGAGGGGGATACAGGGGAAAGTGAGTCAAAACCCCACAAGTCCTTGAGGGTTCCCTACCATGCAAGCGGGTCTGGCTTAGTGGCCACTATTATGAAACTGGGCCACACTTTTCTGAAGCCGAGGCTGTTGGGGGGCAGATAAAAGTAGGTTAGCTGTTCGGTGGGGAAGGAGATAAGGTTGCCAATTCCTGGTCAGGAAATGCTTTAGATTGGGTGTGGGGGAGCATAGGGACAGTGGGTTTGAGAAGGAGAGGGACTTCAGATTGATAGAATCCCATAAACTCCATCCTCCAAAACAGCCATTTCCCCCCAGAGGTATGAGGATTGCCAACCTCCAGGTGGGGGCTGGAGATTACCTGGAATTACAAGCTCTCTCCAGATGACAGAGATCAGTTCCCCTTGAGAAAATGGTTGCTTTGGACTCCATGGACTCCATGGCATTAAAACCCACTGAGGTCACTTTCCTCGCCAGACCTCACCCTCCCAAGGCTCTCTTCCAGGAGTGTTGAACTCATTTGTTGTGAGGGCTGGATCTGACATAAATGGGACGCTGTAAATAGGGTTGCCAACCTCCATTGGGGTCTGGGGATCTCTCAGAATTACAATTGGTCTCCAGACTACAGAGGTCTGGAGAAAATGGCTGCTTTGGATGATGGGGTGCATGGAATTAGACCTTGATGATGTCCCGCCCCCTCCCCTAACTGTGCCATCTCTGGCCCACCAGCCAAATCTGGTATTTCCCAACCCAGAGTTGTCAAATAAGGGCGCTTTCACGCATGCTAAATAATGCAGTTTCCGTCCACTACAGCTACTGTTAGCAAGTGGATTTTGC
This sequence comes from Gekko japonicus, assembly GCF_001447785.1. Taxonomy (NCBI): domain Eukaryota; kingdom Metazoa; phylum Chordata; class Lepidosauria; order Squamata; family Gekkonidae; genus Gekko; species Gekko japonicus. Next base: position 279,683 of record NW_015174853.1, read on the forward strand.
AATTTCACACAGTAAAATCCAGTTGCAAAGTGCATTGAAAGTACATTATTTAATGTGTGAGAGAGTGCCGTTATAGAAGTGGGGGCCTGCAAAACTTGCAGGGGGGGGGGAATCCCATAACACCCCCCCATTGCTGAGCTTTCCCCATCCAAACCACCCACCCTGAAGACTGGCTGCGGCAGTATCTCAGCTTGTGCAGAGAATGCTGCTTTTCCCACCCTGCTCTTATGGTCAGTGCTCTGAGCCTATGACCCAAGGAAAAATGTGATATGGCTGGGCATTGCAAGCTTCCCCCGCCCCCAGTTTACTCAGAATGGCAGTGGCTCTCTGGGGTCTTGTAATAAGTCACAGCCTGGTCCTTTTTTTTTTTCTTTCCAAAAACAATTTATTTCAGCCTGGTCCTTTTAACTGGAGATGCCTGCATGCCAAGCAGAGGCTCTTCAACTAAGCCATGACCTGGATAGCCCAGGCAAAAACTTAATACTAATTAAACAAACATTACCCTGAAGAAGAATGGAAGGATGATAACCCAGAACTCTAGCAGACCCACGTGGCTGCTGCTTCAAGCTCAATACACAAGAGAAAAGCCTCCACCTGGATGCACAGCAGTGTTTGTGACCAAGCTCCCTCCCCCTCAGCCACCAAATTTAAACAAACAACTCTAGAAGACCCACCTGGCTGGAAACTAGGAAGTTTGGCAGCCCTGTCCTCTGCTTCCTGCACTCAGTGGAAGGGTGATGACGGGCAGGTAAGGGAGCTGAGTAGGGAAGAGAAGAGAGCTGCAGACCAGATTAAAGCCCTGGGTGGGCCAGTTCTGGCCCATGGACTGTATGATTGACACCTCTGCTCTACTCCCTAATCTCCAGGAATTTTCCAGCCTGGAGCTGGCAACCCTAGGGAATTGATTTATGTAGTTGGGAAATCTGTTGTGATTCCAGGAGATCTCTAGGCCCTCCCTGGGCGTTGGGAAACCAGAAGGAGATAAGGAAGCAGGAAAAGGGGAGAGGTTTGGGGGCTTTTGGGAAAGAGGAAATGGTGATTGGGAAGTGAGATGCCTCCTGCAAGTCCTTGAGGGTTCCTACTTGTATTAGGATATTTCTATGCTTCCTCTTCAGAGTCCTACTGGAGCTGGTTTACGATTAAAACCACATCACAATATTAAAAACAAGCCATTGGACATAAGCAACATAAAAACTATCCATAAAAAGCAGAAGCAAGCGATTAAAAAGTTGATAAAATAAATCCACTCGTTATCTTTTGATGCATCAATAGATCATGACCAGTAGTGGCATCTCTCATGGGTCTCAGGCAGAAAAGTATGTCTAAGCAACTGCTGCTGGAGACCCTTAAACTAGAGATGCTACAGACTGAACTGTCCGTCTCCATACGAATGACATGTGCTACCATTGGAGTGAACACAACAAGGGGACCATAATAAATATTAAATTCTGTTTCTTAGCTCTGTGTCTTTAAATATTGAAAGTGAACTGTGGATTTCAGTAGGCTGTTTTGTTTTATATATGTAGTGACAAGTGCAAGTAATGCTCGTTGAATAATTTCATGGTGATTTTGTTAAGTGTTCTGAATATCCTAACAGCATTTTGGACTCTATCTAGTAAGACACTTTTTTAAAAAAGCTGTTGTGTTTTCTTTCTGACTGAGGAGCTTTATCAGTTTTATCAAGGCTCCCATGTGAGTGCCTCAGGAGCATACACAGTTTTTGTCAAGCACACAGAGGACAACACCACAAAGGCACTATTTGTGAGAAGTAGCACCTTCCAGGTGGGCTACATGCATGTGTGTCTCCATATAAATTCTGCCTTGTGCTGTGCTAGTGGCACCAAGTACTCTTCCAGATCCTCACGAGTGTGAATATATACATCAGACAAGACTGGTTGGTGTTGCTTAATGGGATACTAATGTGGTCATAATCTCATTTTATAACAGTGTATGTTGCTTAGATTTTATTTCAGTAGACATGTTTACTATTTTGAACATGTTTTAAAATGGATTAGGTATTCCTTTCTTATAAGATACTTCAGAAATCCATGTAAACCCAGTAGACAGAGTGTAAGTTTTTAAATAAACTATTTTCTGAAATGTGTTATCAATCTCTTCTTGAAGTGTGCTGTCCTTTGTTTGGAAGGTCTTTGTGTTACTTTACAAATAATGTTTTTCTAGCTCAGGCAGACCTAGATACTTCAGAAATCCATGTAAACCCAGTAGACAGAGTGTAAGTTTTTAAATAAACTATTTTCTGAAATGTGTTATCAATCTCTTCTTGAAGTGTGCTGTCCTTTGTTTGGAAGGTCTTTGTGTTACTTTACAAATAATGTTTTTCTAGCTCAGGCAGACCTTATATATAATTGAATAAGAACATTCTATAGTGAACATTCTAAATTTGGCCTCCTTAGTGTTAGGCCGGAAGACCTGCCACTCAGAACACACTGGCTGGGTTGACTGGCTGCTTTGTGCAGTCCCGCCCAGCGTTCCAAGGTCATTTGCATGTGGAAGCTGATTGGACTTCACTCCATTCCACACCTCAAACTCACCCCCCCCCCCGCAAGGCAGTTGGAATTTTCAGTTGCATATGGAACCTTCAAGGTCTTTTGCATATGGAAGCTGATTGGACTTCACTCCATTCCACACATCCACCCCCCCCTCTGCAAGGCAGTTGGAATGGAAGCTGCCTGGGTGATTTCAGAGCAGCCACAGACTTTCTGCCAAACCTACCTTACAGTGTTGCTGTACAGATCGCAAAGCCAAAGAGAATGAAGTAAGCTGATTTGCTCCCCCGCTAATGAGAAAGACAGATTTTTGCCTAGAAAGAGGCTGCTGAGAGGGGAGGAGATAAAGTTGCCAGCTTCAGGTATGGTAATTCCTGGAGATTTGAGGGGTGGAGCCCGGAGGGGGGGACTTCAGACAGGTACAGTGCCATAGACTCCACTCTCCAAACCAGCCATTTGCTTCTGGGGAACTATTGCTGCCAATCTTGGCTTAGCAGCCATCAAACCATTCTCTTCAACCCCCTGCTGTGCAGCTGACTTTCCCCTAGGGTTGCCAATCTCCAGGTGGGACCTGGAGATCTCCCACTGTTACAATTGATCTCCAGATGACAGAGATCAGTTCCCCTGGAAAAAATGGCTGCTTTGGAGGGTACACCCTATGACATTATACCTGCTGAGTCCTTCCG
>NW_015174853.1:283823-328962 GCF_001447785.1 Gekko japonicus
CAGAGGCCTCCGGCCGCCGCCGCCGTTCCCCCACCCCCCTCCCACCCTCACCCACTACTGTTTACCTTACCACCATCCAGCCTATGCGTTCGTTACAGACCACATCTTTCTAGATCTCGTTGTATCGGTTTCACAACGGGCTTTTCTGCTAGTATATATATAAATGTACGCTCAAGCATGCTGTCACTTGTGAAGATAAAACATCTGTTTTGGCACATTTTGCATTAATCAGGAACTTCATGCTGTCATGGCTTTCCAATATTTAACATGTAACAAAATAGATTTGTAGTGTTCACACATGATGGTGTGTATGTGTGTCCTTAAATCTGTTCAGAAAAAGTCATTTGTGAAGTGGTTCTTAGAACTTTGTTAATTTAAAATCTTGTCTGTTGTTTATGATGCCTACTTAGTACAAGAATTCCAACAGCACTTAACTTTTAGTAGGAGCAAGGGCTGTAACTGACAGACTTTCCTCCCTCTCTTTGTGTTGCTGCAGAATGACGTAGCCTTCCCAAGGATTTATCACCTAAGCAGAAAATGAGCTTAACATCCTGGTTTTTGGTGAGCAGTGGAGGCACCCGCCACAGGCTACCACGAGAGATGATTTTTGTTGGAAGAGATGACTGTGAGCTGATGTTGCAGGTAATGGTGTCAGTTCTCCAGATGTAAATGCTGGATGTTTTGAGGACTGTATTTTTTTACTATTAAGTATTTAGCACCCCCTAATTTAATTTGTTAGTTATTTAATAATTCCTCCATATTCCATGTAGAAGAATAGGGCTAGTCTACTCTACAGTATTAATTACTTGGATTAGATAAATGTTTGCACTTGACTACAATGTATCTTATGTTGCCAGTTGAGTATTTCCAATGAAGGAGTGAGAGTGGAAATGTGCTGCCTATCCACAGGGCAGTTCTCAAGACCAGTTTAACAGCAATTTCTATAGAATCATAGAGTTGGTACATACCTCTGGGGTCATCTAGTCCAACCCCCTGCACAATGTAGGATATTCACAAATACCTCTCCCCCAGACCCCCAGTGACCCCTTTTCCATGTCCAGAAGATGGAAAGGAAAAAAAACCCTCCAAGCACAGTTCTGCCTAAACTGCGCTAGGGGGCGCTGGCACACAACATTTCAGAGGCCAGCTCAGAAGATTTCTGCTTTGCTCACAACCAAACTTCCATAGCAAACAATTGAGGATGGGGCATCTCCTTCTGGTGCCCATAGAATTGGACCCTCTGGTCCAATCTTTATGAAACTTGGGGAGGGTTGAGGAGAGACACCAGGAGCTATGCTGCAAATTTGGTGCCTCTAGCTCAGAAAACAGCTCCCCACCCCCCGAGCCCCAGCTAACCCTAGATAAATTTCTCTATTATAGCCTATGGGGCCGATTGACTATAATGTTCCCCATAGGCTATAATTGAGCCGGGGGCGAAAAACGAATTTTTTTTTGCACACCCCTATCATGTTTTTCAGTATGATTTGTAAGCTGCCTTGAGTCACAGGGAAAAGTGGGTTATAAATCTTTGAATAAATAAGTAGCTTGGGCAGGTTGATAACATTTAAGCAACTTCCTTTTTGTTAGGTTAGGCAGCGTTATTCCACCTCTGTTATACTTGAACTGTAATGCTGGTTATCATATTTCACTACAAAAACCAAAGTAGCCTGCAAGAGTTCTCCCCCTCCAAATTAATGTTAAAAAGTTCAGTATGTTTCTGTTTTGTTCAAACTTTCCAGTTTCACTGTTGTTGGTACTCAAAGTAGAAGTTCAGAATAAGAAGCTGTAGTTCTTTAAAGGTGCTAATTTTCACTGGAGAAATAAACTTAAAATGTTATAGTACTTTCAGGGATGTATTTACTGGGATGGAGCTCGATATAAATGTAATAGACAAAATTGGCCATCCCTCTTTATTTAGCTGCAGTTACAATTACATTTACTGTGTTCGGAGATGAAGTAAACAGAATTAATCAGTCGTGTTATAAAATACAACCAAATATCTAGGTGCATTGCTGTTTAGTTACATTATAATTGGGTTTTTCCCTCGAAAATTGAAAGATTTTTTTTCTGTTTTTGTACTTTTTCTAGAATGGTTTCCTAAGACCTTCCTTTGTTTCCCACACTGATGGGGTCTGTTTTATTCTTACTGTCCTGACAGGTAGAAAACTTAAGACTCATGAATTTGCAGCACAGTTTCCAACATCATATGTATTTTTAGTTAAACAGTAGTAATTTATAGTCATCATTCAGAAATAATTTTAAAGCATAGCTTGGTAGTACATGAAACTCAGAGCAGTAAACGTCCCTTCCTCATTTTGTTTTGAAAACAACTCTGTGAGATAGATTAGACTAGGGGACTAAACTGGCTCAAGATCACCCAGGTGTGAACACTGGACTATCTGACCCTAGTCCAGCACTCTAAACACTACCCCACACTGGCTATTATGATGGGCATGTTGCTGGGGTTGTCATAGGTAACGTGTCCAGAATGGTTCACTTATGGGCATTGCTGGTACAGTAAGGTAGCTTCCAGTTACAAAAATGATATGAGGAAATGGCTCTTGGGCTACCCTACCAGCCCTCTAGCCACAATAGTGTTATCTGTGTCAATGCAATAACATGTATCTGAAATACATTAATAATTGACTGGGTAGGATTTCATCAACAGAAAGTATTAGATAACAGGCTTGCCTCACTTGCATTGTCTAGGATGCCATAGTAATCACACTGCCAGAAAATATTCTGTGCACAATTTACACCTGAACAACAGGTTAGATGGGCAAACTGGAAGACGGTGGACTGGACTATAGGACAATTCGGGCTCAGTTTTGGGCCTGATACTTTTCAATATTTTTATCAATGATCTGGATGAAGGGGTAGAAGGGCTACTCATTAAATTGGGAGGAGTAGCAAACACCCAAGAAGATAGAGTTAAAATTTAACAAGAACTGAATACTCTGGAGAAGTGGGCAGTTGCAAACAGGATGCAATTCAACGAAGATAAATGCACAGTATTACATCTGGGCCACAAAAAGGTCAAGCACAAATACTGGATGGGGGATACATTTCTGGGGAGTAGTGTATGCGAAAGAGATCTTGGGGTAAGGGTAGACTGTAAACTAAATATGAGAAGTCAGTGTGATGTGGTGGCAAAAAAGGCTAATTTAGTCTTGGGTTGTATTAAAAGGTCCATAGCATAGAAATCGCAGGAGGTCATAGCCCCTCTGTATACCACCTTGGTCAGGATGCACCTTGAGTACTGTGTTTAGTTCTGGAGGCCTCACTTCAAAAAGGATGCACTTCAAGAGGGTGCAGAAGAGAGTGACGAGGATGATCAGGGATCTGGAGACTGAGCCCTACAAGGAAAGCCTAAGGGCTTTGGGAATGTTTAGTTTGGAGAAGAGGAGATTGAGGGGGGACATAATTGCTCTCTTTAAATATTTGAAAGGCTGTCATTTGAAGGAGGGCAAGGAGCTGTTCCAGTTGGCAGCAGAGGATAGGACCCGAAGTAGTCTTATGCTGAGGGTATTACTGGCAGTCTTATACTGAGGGTATCCTTTCAGCCCAACTAGGTAAGCATGAGGTAAGCATGAAGACCTCTAAGTGCAGTGATGCCTGGGCAAGGGATTCTGGTGCTCCTGGGGAGGGGAATGTACAGTGGTGGGACCAGGCATGGTGTGAAGGGAAGGGAGTGGAGAAATAGAATGGCTCAGCACCCTTCCAGCCTGTGTCCCATCCTGAGGGTAGTGGGCAGTGGGGCTAGGATGAATAACCCCTCTCTGACATTGGCGTTGTGTAACACCAGGTCTATAAATAATAAGACCATGGTCCTGCGGAACTTTCTGCTGGAGCAGAATGTAGACCTGGCGTCAGGGCAGGCCCGAGGTTGTCCTGCGCTCTAGGCGCATACAAAGGAAAATGAGCTACACACTGAGTGTGTACCCCATCATCCCTTTGGGAATGAGTCATTCTGAACCAGAGACTCTCCAGCTTCTGTCCGCTCACTCTGCTGGTCAGTTTTGGCCAGTTCCCTTTCTTGCTGCATCCTGCCCCCACCACAGTAATTCATGGCATATTTTGCTGTCAAACAGTGTCTCTTGAGGAATTTCTGGAGAACCAGAAAGTGTATGAAATTGCAACTGAAGACTCACTTTGTGAAAACCAATCTGTTGTTGTCTTAGAGTTGATTGTATGATAAATATCTGTTTTAAGCCTAAGGTATGAATTTTATCTTTTTAATGTATTTTGTGACTTGTGTCACAATCTCTGAATATTTAGCAGAATTTAAAAGGAACAGTTGAAGATTGGTACAACATGATCAGTAGCTTTTATTTCTGATAGCTTTTACCTCAAAATGTATGAGTCTTGCATGTTGGGAGGTAATGATGGATCTTCTGGCTCCATTTCACTAGCTGCAGCACTTGATTCCAAAGCATGGAGCCTTTCAACTGTGCAAGGGACTCTTCCTTTCCCCATAAAAATCATTGCCATTAATGGAACAAAGTTACAGGCTCCAACCCTACAGGACTGAATTTCTGCCCTCATTTAGCACTTGTGTAGTAAGACTTGCTTTTAAATTCTTCAGAAATTGAAGATATGTATTTTAATGCATTCTTGTACTGCATGGGCATTTGATTGCTTCTTGTATCAAAAAGATCTCTTATATAAGGAATCTTACCTCTGTGGGCACCACAGGGAACGTACCAGTTGCTATAACTGCAAATTGCTTAGGGTGTGCTCTGAGCATCTTGCTGTATGCTAATTCATAGTATTAGTATAAATCACATATAATTAAATTGTCCAATGCTAACGTCAAAGAACTAGGATCACTTGGTATTTTGCTAACTATAATCTATATCACGTGCCGTTCATTGTTCAGATAAACAATGAATTGTTGATATATTTTAAATATTTTAAGTAGCATTACTTTTCTTTGTCATCTATTATAGCTTTATTCAATGATAAGTCTGCATGAAAATTATAGTTTTTAATTCTGTGTGCATGTGTGTCTCCTTCAAGACTTCACTTTAACAAGAATTGAAACTGTTTGGAATTTTACAAGTAAAAAATAGAATGTTGTCTCAAAGCTTGTTCTTGATCAGCTGGTTACTCTTTAGTCTCAATTCTGTGCACTTGCTGTTTTCTCATCTTTCCCATTCCCCAACAAAACCTCTGTTCAAGGTTAACCTTCGCAAAGTGCCATGCAACACAGAATTCTGCAGTGAGGAAGTGGAATTGGGCAAAACTGACCACTGCTTTTTCTGTTGTGCAGGTGAAGCCAACTTGTCTCAAGGCTTGCTGTGTTCACACTAGAACTAATGTGGCAAACTTGCCCAGGTCCCCACTCTCATTGCAGTCCCTATGTCACCAAACATTTTGTTTACAAAGGCCAACCTCATCCCTCAGTAGAGGATTCTCAAGACAAGGGAAGCTTAAGTTTGAGTACATCTGTGGGATCCAAATTGATGGCTCAGTTCAAACATCATTTCATACCATGGATCATACTAATTGAAAAATTTAGAAACTCCATAATTCTTTTCATTGCTTTTTGCCACCTCCTCCAAGGATGCTTTCCCAAAAAGCTAAGCAATTTCTTATTGCTGCCGAAGTGTCCCAGGTCATAAAAATTCATAATGGTAATTTAGTTCATGGTAAGCAACTTCCTCTGTTCATGTGTGTGGTGGCACAAGTAGGGGTGTGCAACAAAAAGGGGGATATTTTTCTGATCCAGATGTATTGGAGCTGAAAAATATTGGTATTTTCAGGTTCCAAATACTGGTATGGTAATTGGATCAGGGTGTTTTGGGAGGGTCCAGTATTTTTTGGCTCCATTATTCTCTGGAAAAAATTTTGGGGAGGGAGGGAAGCTGAGGGTTTTTAAAGGTACTGGCACCAAAATTGCAGGAGAGATACTTGTGCCCATCTGTCATGACCCCAGTGGGTCGCCACGTTCAGCTGCCACCACTCTGGACTTTGGGTCCCTTGAGAAGGCCCAGAGTACCCTCCCAAGCCCATCCAAAATGCCCCTTTTTAAGCCAAGAACATAGGCGTGATGACCAGGCAGAGAACATTAAACGGTTTATTAACACAGTAATGGGGCAAGGAAAACAACACAAGGTGCTTTAAAATATATAACAGTGTTTAAAGGCAAAATAATCAAATCTAACTACCTATTTCACTTAACTAGTTACTATTTCAAGGCCCACAGCCCTCTTATGCCATACCTCCTGCCTGTACTCACTCTGTCCCGAGTGAGGGATCTTTTCCTCAGACCAGATTGTCCCCTCAGTTTAGCTCTGTGAGAGACAAGACCGCAGAAGAGAAAGAATACAGTTTTATGGCCCACAAAGCTTAAGTTCCATTCCCTCACACAATCTCTGTACACTGATTGGCTACAACTGTTGCTAAGCTTTGTGGGGGTTGTAGGCTGTCGGCTCTCCACTCTCACACAGGCCTCTAGGCCTTTCTCCCAGGCTTACACAGATCATGACACTGTCCTTTAAATAACCCTCACAGTTCAAGTGAATTGAACCAAGGGGTCCAATTCTATGGGCCCCTGAACAAGATGTCCTACCTGTCCTCCATTGCTTCCTATGGAGGAAAAGAAAACACAAAAAATGTAAAATCCAAGAATGTCCCCCCACCCAGTAGGAATACTACTGGAAGCTATTTCTAAGCCTAACCTACATAAAATGTGAGAATCCACCAAAAAAGCAAACCCAACATAAAACAGCTCCAAAGAACGAGTTTAAAAAGAAAAATAAACACTTGAAACTCACAGTGTCTTACCAAAAGTAGTCTGGCAAGCTGATACTAAGACCTGGGAGACATGGAAACACAGGGAGTGGGGGACAGTCCTGGGAACCTACAAATAACATCTCCCCATATTCCTGGTTAATCCCGAATGTTTCTGGGATTTTTTAGGACCTATTTTTTGGTATCCTGAAAAATCCCAGATGTTTTTGGGAGACCCAAATATATCTGAAAAATTCTGATAAGCTGTTTTTCAGATATTATTTTAGTTTGGGAATATCTGAACGTAGATCCCTAGGCACATATACTTCCTTGATACTATTGGACAGCTACTCAAAGGAGATGCTATTTGCATGGAAAATATAGAGTCCTGCTCATTTGTTCCAGTCTCGCAATGTATGCCTGCCATCTCTTTTTCTATAATTTTCTTCTCCCCTTTGCTCGTTCATGCCCTTGTCTATTGCTAGTATAGCCCAGAATACCTGTTTAAAGTATGAATTTATTACCAACATTTATCTTCTAGTTGTTTTGTATCAAGTTGTACACTGCCTGCAGTCCTTCCATACTATCATAAACTGAGTTTCAACTCTCTGGGCAGAATTTATGGAATTATAAATCCATATCCAAACCAGAGGGGTAGTACTTAATATACAGTTACTAACTGAAGCAAAATACTTCATTCACAACTAATTGTTAGCCAATATCATTAGTTGGGATGATCAATGACCAGGTTTATTAGGAAATGCAAGATTAGGAAATGCAGGATGAAAGAGCAAAACTCACCCCAAATCACAGTGCAGGCAACTGATGAGATGCAGAAGAGTCAGACCTCTCCTGTCTGCACATCCTATGTGCACACACAGACTAAGATCTCACTGTGTATATGTGTCTGTCTGTCTATCATCTATCTGGTCTCTATGAGTGAGAGGGAGGACCTGACAGATTAAATGGTCATAGCTCTCTATACTAGCTTCCTTCCTGAACTCCCAGGTACCTGAACTCCCAGAATTAGGCTGCCATCTTCAGGTTTTATTAGAATTTTACTGTTATTTATGAACTATTGTGTTTTAATTTTTTAATTATCTTATGTATTATATATGACTGTTGTGACGCATCCTGAGCCCGCTTCCGGGGGAGGGTGGGATAAAAATCGAATATTATATATTCTTTTAAAATAGGCAAGAAGGGTAGCAACGTGTGACAGCCTGACCTACTTGTAACCCTGAACCTGAGAAAGAGGTTGTGGAGGGTGGTAGGCACTCTGTGTGAGTGAGAAAGATGTGTCACACCTTGCTCCCATTGGCTCTCACTTACTGGTTTGTCTGTAATAATTGTGTCCACGTTAAGAACATAAGAACATAAGAGATGCCAATGTTGGATCAGGCCAAAGGCCCATCCAGTCCAACACTCTGTATCACACAGTGGCCAGAAATACCAGTGCCATCAGGAGGTCCACCAGTGTGATTCTTTGATCTTTACCTGGACAACACAAGTTTCACAGGACTGTGTGAGTGTACTCACATGCATCTTCCTGATTGTCCTACAGTCTTCCCAGTTTATCTGTTTTCCTTCCTGCCTGCCTGCGTATAATTTCCATGCAATTTTGTTCCAGGTTTTTTCAAATGAAAATCACAATGTTAGTCCTAGTTATTGACCAATCTTTCTCTTTTCGGTATCTATAAAATATGTAACTTCGTAATAGTAGTTACAAATGTTAGCTACTGTTAACTGTTAAATATGTATGCATTGAGGATGGCTTGAATTTCTGCATGTCTGTAGAAGTTGGAGCTAACAATTAAGCTTTGTTTTACATACATGTGTAGCACAAAAACTTCTGACAACTGTGTCATTTGCATGCAGAACATGTGGGCAGAACACATGAAATACCCCTTTCTCTTCCTGTATGTGTTGGTCATAAGTATCTACAGATTTGTTTATTCATATGCAGAAATAAAAATTATATTTTTGCAAAGTGTGAGTCTGAGTGTGTGTGTATGTGTATATACATAATTTCCCCCCAAGCATGTCTTATAGAAGCTTCTTCCTCTAGCTATATCCAAACACCTAGTGGTGGTAGATTTTCTTTTTGAATTAGAGGCATCTAAAAGAAACCACCCTTAATTTTGTAATTATATAGCTGCTGTTCCTTTCATTTAATCAGTGAAGTGAAAAAACTCATTTGCTTTAGATCATGTTGTAAATAATCACCTGAAGAGAGAACTTTGAGTTACTAACACTATTTAATTTGTAATGTCTTTAGTATATTTGCATGGTTGAAACAATAGAGGAAGGGAGTTGACGTTTATCCTCTTTACTTCATTCTTTGTCCATGAGAGAACTATTTGGAGAGTCTCTTCTCTGTTAAATCAGTTATTGTCCAAAACTTGGTTCCAATAGCTGTAAAGATAGCTAAACATCAATTCTGACCTTACCATTGTAAAATAAAGAACAGCTAGATGTCCAAAGTAGTATCTCCTTCAGATTTGTCCGTAACACTATTTTCTTTATTGGGCCTCCTGGAATTCACATGACCTCTGCAGATTAATTGAGCAGCTGCAGTTGCATGAATATCTGTTCCAGTAATTTTACTCTGTGTCAGGTGTTATGGGCAAATGGGTTGTCTCTCTTTCTCTTTTGCCTGAAATGTCCCTTTCTTTGCTAATCTGGTTATAATGTTCTTAATTTTGTGTTCATATTTTTGGGGGAATATTTTTAAATAATTAGTACTTATCCCTTAACTTTAAAACATGCAATTCTTACTGTAATTGTTTCAGTCACGTAGTGTGGACAAGCAGCATGCTGTAGTCAACTATGATCCCTCAACTGATGAGCACTTGGTGAAGGATTTAGGCAGTCTAAACGGGGTAAGTTAAATGTTTCATTTTCAAGAATTCCTTTTACAAAAGCAAGAGGTGATGCAAGAAGTATTTGTTCAGTCAGTTCCTTCTTGTATGCCTTTGCAGCTGGTGGCATATTCTCCTACCTGGTAGCAGGAGCTCCTTTGCATATTGGGCAACACACCCCTAAGGTAGCCAATCCTCCAAGAGCTTACAGTAGCCCCTGTAAGAAGAGCTCTGTAAGCTCTTGGAGGATTGGCTACATTAGGGGTGTGTCGCCTAACATGCAAAGGAGTTCCTGCTGCAAAAAGAGCCCTGCTGGTTATGAGCATTTTCCATTGCTACTCTGAGCCTTTGCATTGAAAGTAGACCAGTGGGCCCTGTGTCTTCTACCTTCTCCCTTTTTGGAAGACCTATAGGTTTGTTTTGTTTGAGAGGGTCTTTTTTGAGGGCTTGAATATAATCACTTATAGCTGTATTTTGTAGGCAAACATAAATCTTTTAATAAATATGCTGACTGTAGAAGAAACATGTAGTAGCATTGAGCTAAGTACAGTTATGGGAAGGGATCAAATGGATAAACTTACAGAAGGAGTTGGAGGAGTGGATCTTTTTCTGCCTTCCCTCATCATCCTGTTGTTTGTCTCGAAGAACTCTCTGAGAATAAGGGGACCCTCATGAACAAAATTCACCACCTTTTATGGGGGGATGGGGTTGCAGTGAGAAATGGCAACTGGATAAAATTGCCTTCACTTCCATCATCTGTTAATGGCACGTATCCATTTCACAAACAGAGCTTTACTTGCAGTTCATGGGATATAATCCAAAATTACAAAATTTCAGGACAGTGAATAAGATTGTGCTAGCTACAACCAGTGTTCCCTCTAAGCTGAGTTAGCATGAGCTAGCTCACAATTTTTTAGCCTCTGGCTGATACATTCTTAGCTCATGAAGGATGGCTCCAGAGCAAACTAATTTATGCAGTAGCTAAATTGCTTGCTCACAGCTTTAATGCCAGTAGCTCACAAAGTAGAATTTTTGCTTATAAGACTCCACAGCTTAGAGGGAGCATTGGCTACAACAATTTCAGATACCTGTATGTTTTTATGTTCTGTTTGTCTTTTATAAAATAAAAATTATTTTTTAAAAAACAATTTCAAATATCTTCCCATCTGCTATCAAGAGAATATTTTATTTTATTTATTTAGACATTTATATCCTGTGTTTCTCCTTAGTTGGGTCCCAAAGAGGTATATAATGTTGTTTTCCTCACCTCTGTTTTACTTCTTTCTTCTTTTTCTTTTCTTTGCCCCCTTTCCACCTGATTCAGGGTCTTCAAGGTGGTGGATATTTCAAACAATAAAACAGTTTAAAACACACACACACAATATTTGAAACAAAAAAATATATAAACACACGGGCATACTATTTTATCCTCACAACAATAGCCATGTGAGATAGGTTAGGCTGAGAAAGAGTGGCTGGCCCAAGATCTAACATTAAAATAATTATCCTACTGTTGTGTTTTTTTCATATTCTCAAGTAGGAGCTTTCATTCTTAAGGTTTTAGCTGCCATCTTAATTCTGGCTTCAGTGGTATGAACTTTTGAACACATGAAGCTGCCCTACACTGAATCAGACCGTTGATCCATCAGGGTCAGTATTGTCTACTCAGCCTGGCAGCGGCTCTCCAGGATCTCAATCAGAGGTCTTTCACATCACCTACTGCCTGGTCTTTTAGTTAGAGATGCCAAGGATTGAAACTGAGACCTTCTACATGCCAAATAGATGCTCTACCACTGAGCCACAGCCCCTCCCCTTGATTTATTTGTTGAATCTCAAGACATAGTACACAATAAAAATGCAATCACACAGCATAAGACAACCAGTGAATAATGCAATTATACTAAGATTACAGAATTAGAAGATTGCCTAGGTGAGGTATAGTGGGATTACAGAGGTAGAAGACAATGCAATAGGTACCTAGAATCACCATTGCAGTGGACTACAATTCTGTTCCATTATAAAGGTTCCTTTCTGGACTGTTCCATTCTACTACATTTCTAATCCATTTATAAAAATGGCCCTCTGAACATTTCTGTTTTAAGCTTGAACAGGTCTAGAGAAGACACTAGTGTTCATTTACAGCATACCGTACCTGCTGGAATATAATAGTCTAAAGCTGAAGGGTTCATATTTTTCTTTTTCACTGTTATACAATAAGAAGTTTGACTTTATTTATAGCCTGCTTTTCTCCTGATCAACACAGCTTTACTATTGAGTTTTACAAGTTCATGAACATATATTGAAATATATAATATCCCATGCATGGGAACCAGCATCGGATTTCAGTTACTTTGTAAAGTGTATGTTCAGATAAATAAGTTAAACTTCAGCAGTTTATGAACATTTGTAGTGAAGCTTCAAATTAATCAAGTCTTTGCCTGAAAAACTGCTGTGTCAGTTAAAATGAATCTTTCTTTATAAGTGTCCATTTTCTTCAAGCAGTAACGACTGTAATACCTCAATGACTGGCTGTTTTCTTGAGCCAATAAGAGGTTTAACAATTTAAGCAGACTAGAAGTTAACTGATACTAGAATTGGCACATGTGATTGGACTGTGAGGAAAGAATACAATACATATTAGGAAATAATACATATTTATTTATTTATTTGTTAGATTTTTATCCCACCCTCCCAGCCCAGGGCGGCTCAGGACGGCTCACACACAGAATAAAATTTCAATAATACAATAAGATAAAATAACATCAATTAATACAAATACAATTTTAAAACCAAGACACATAAAAAATAAAGTCCTAGTCAATGTTCCCTCTAAGCTGTGGAGTCATGTGAGCAAAAATTCTACTTGGTGAGCTACTGGCATTAAAGTTGGGAGCGAGTGATTTGGCTGCTACATAAATTAGTTTGCTCTGGAGCCATCCTTCCTGAGCCAAGACAAAAATGCATGAGCCGGAGGCTAAAAAACTGTGAGCTAGCTCACACTAACTCAGCTTAGAGGGAACACTGGTCCTAGTAGACATTTCCTCATTTTCTGGTCAGCTCCTAGGTCTTCTGCAGCTGTCTAGGGTGATTGGCCCAGGCAGTATCTAGGGTCCAGTGGGTCAGGGGTCCACCATCATAGATGTCAATTATTGTTGGTGGTGGTGAGGGTGGTGGAGGTAGTAGTGGTGGCGGCTCCAAAGGCCTGGTGGAAGAGCTCCGTTTTACAGGCCCTGCAAAACTGTGAGAGGTCCAACAGGGCCCTGGTCTCTTCTGGGAGCTCATTCCACCAGAGTGGAGCTGCCACCGAGAAACCCCTGGCCCTAGTTGTCACTAGTCTGGCCTCCTTGATGCTCAGGAGAGCCAGCCGATTCTGGGTCCCCGACCACAGCGCTCTCTGGGGTACATATGGGGAAAGGCAGTCCCTCAGGTATGCAGGTCCCTTTCCATAAAGGGCTTTAAAGGTAAGAACCAGCACCTTGAAGCAACGCGGTATGCTATAGGCAGCCAGTGCAATGTCTTTAGCACAGGTCGGATGTGCTCCCGAATCGGGATTCCCATCAGCAACCTGGCCGTGGTTTTGCACCAGCTGCACCTTCCGGATTTGCGACAAGGGCAGCCCCGTGTAGAGGGCATTACAGTAATCCAGTCTCAAGGTGACCATCACATGGATCACTGTTGCCAGGTCATTGCGTTCAAGGAAGGGAACCAACTGCCTAATCAGCCAAAGGTGGTAAAAGGCCGACTTGGCAGTGGCTGCTACCTGGGCCTCCATTGTTAAGGAGTAGTGCCCCATCGAAGATCAGGAGCAGGATCCCGCCCTCGGACCGTTCTGACTCAGGCACAGGACCTCCATCTTCATCAGATTCAATTTCCTAAGCCAATCAGCCACAGCTTGTAACACCCGGTCTAGATCTTCCGGTTTGGAGTCAGACTGGCCATCCAACAACAGATAGAGTTGGGTGTCATCTGCATACTGGTGACAACCCAGTCCATGCCTCTGGGCAATCTGGGCAAGAGGGTGCATATAGATGTTAAAAAGCATCAGAGACAGTACCAGCCCTTGAGGCACTCCACATACCAATGGGTGCCTTTGGGACAGCTGGTCCCCTCAGCTTCACTCTTTGTTTCCGGTCTTGGAGAAGGGAAGCAAGCCACTGTAAGGCTAGTCCCTGGACTCCAATGTCAGCAAGGCTGTGGGTCAGTAGCTGATGGTCGACCGTGTCGAACGCAGCCAACAGGTCTAACAACAGCACTGCCGATTCGCCCCGATCCAGATTTCTCCGGAGGTCATCTGTGTGGGCGACCAGTGCTGTCTCCATCCCGTGCCCTGGGTGAAAACCAGACTGGAAGGTATCTAAAATAGAAGCATCATCCGAAAAGCCCTGTAACTGAATTGTCACTGCCCTATCTACTGGCCGATAGTTGGCCAATTCAGCTGGATCCAGAGATGGCTTTTTCAGGCGGGGCCGCACCACTGCTTCCTTAAGTGCCTCCGGGAACAGCCCCTCAGAGAGGAACTTGTTGACGATCTTCCACAAGGCACCCTGGAACTCCTAGAAAAGATGTCTACCTATTATTGGAGCAGCTCCATATTCTACAAGTTGATGACGTATTTCTTTAATTGGCGTGTTATAAATGGTACTCTTCTATAGGCCATATGGTTTTATTGTTTTATTTAGAAAATTTTATATGCTACTTGTCCAGAGATCTGCTCAAGTCTTTTTTCAACTATAACGTTTTACAACTAAAACTATTAAAACAAGCCACTAAAATGTTGCCATTAAAACAAGGTAGGGTATAAAGTAGCATAAATTACACATTTGAGTTTTCTAAAAATTACACACACACACACAGACACACATATTCTCAGGCTAGAAGCAGACCAATAAAACAACTAAGATGTCAACAGTAAATCCAGATCCATTAATGTACCTTTTTAAATTTGTTTTCCTTGTGCAAGTAGGATAGAATGTTATCTTCACCAACTGAATAAAATCATTCTGTGCATGTCTGAAGAAAACTGCATTCATATGGAGAGTTTCTGTACCCCTAGAAAATCTTAACACTGTTTTGTTTTCCCCCCCAGACATTTTTGAATGATGTGAGGATTCCTGAACAAACATACATTACCTTAAAACTTGATGATAAACTGAGATTTGGATATGATATCCTTCTTACTTCAACTTTTTTGCTGCTGGCTTGCTTTGTTGGTAAAATATAGTAGCATTTGGCACTGTTTTTATATTTGCATATTGACTTGAGTACTCTCTTTAGAAATTGCTCAGTGTAAATGTAATCTTAATTATCTTGTCAGTGTTGTATGTGCTCATTGTTGGAAGCTACACTTTTAAAAATGGGCTATAGATATTGCTTTGTTCCTTGTGCGTTTTGTGTGAAAACAAAGATGAACAATTTGTTTAGTATAATTAGCCACATTTGAAGCCCAAAAAAGAGCAAAGAGTTTGCACTATTTACTGCGTTAGTAGCATATGCATGTAACATTTATTTACTTCATTTATACTCCACTTTTCTCCCCATATGTTATCACAAGAATCCTATGAAGTAGATTAGGCTATAACTGTGAGTGGCCCGAGATCACCCAGCAGTCTTCCATGGCTGAATGGGAACTTGGGTCTCTTGAATGCAGTTGATGAGTGTCAATCTTCTAGTATAGTTTAAATTTAAAAAGTGTGATGTAGGTTGGCATATGTTGTTTTGCTAATGTATATTCTCCATTTAACCGCCATAGCTGTGATATCATAAATGGAGACTGCATTGTTGTATCTTATAAAAAATTGAAACTGCTGTAATATTTCCTCCCAAAATGTTTTTACCAAAAAGAAATAGTGACGTTTCCAGTGGAGTTAGACAATTATCACTACTTTCCTTATCACATTACACATACTAATCTTTTTACTGTAGTCAGAGGAGAGATGAGAGTCCCTGAAGAAGCACTTAAGGTAAATACATTTATATTTTTAGGACTGTCATACTTTCTGTAGCACTGTTTGATGCTCTCTGTCCTGGATGTGAGTGAGAACTGGGTGGTAGGTCTGTGGCATGATCAGAGCTGAAGAAGGCACATCTGTAATCTGTTGCTGTCCTGCGTGGCATGATGCATGCCATGAGCCAGCTGGAGAAGAATGCAGGGGAATCTGGCACCAATCAATTGTTTAGAGCCAAAAGGACCAGCTGAGCTCCTGGAAGTGGGTGGCCAAGCCAAGCTATCCATCATATTGGGGCAGTTGCCATGGTAATGGCTTTGGGGTGTCTTATGATGTTTCCCAGAAAGGCATGGAGTGTTTGGGGTTACTCAGGCTCCCAAGCTCTGTTCCTCAGGTGTCCAGAGAGAGGGGAAAGGAGCAACCTGCAGGGAAGCAAAGGACTAGGGTAGAATGTGGAATCCCTGTCTCTTCCCAGGCTGAGGCCCCAGGGAGCCTTCCCTCCAGTGGGTCAGGACCCATCTGTAAGCACATCATCATTAGAACATTGATCACATACATCTCCTGTAGCACTGTTTCAAGCAGCATTCAGTTTCTAAGAACATTGCACAGTATTAAAGAGGTATTACTATACCTGACATGCAAACACATAGGGACTATGGGGGACTGCTGCTACAGTGCTGATGGCCAAGACGTTTTCATACATAAGCTTAGTTTGTCTGAGCTGGCATTGTATTTCTGCTTAGAGGCAGTACATGGGCCCTGTGAGGATGCAAATCATGGAAGCTGCATTAACAGCCTCCAGTGGAGAACATAAAGTGCTGCCACATACATGCTTCTCAAGACACTCATCTGTGAGCTAATAACTAGCGAACGAACCCTAATTATCCTATTTACCTGAAAGACTAGTTTGTTGTTGTTGTTACCCAGTGTGCCATCAAGAAAAAGAGATGGTCATCTTAAATTCACATAGAGACACATATGGCAATAAACCTCTTGTCCATAACTAGAAATGGGCACAAACCTCGGCACAAACCTAATTCCATCATGAACATGGCCAGTTCGTGGTTCATGAGATCACATCTCCCACAAACCACCATGTTTTTAACTGAGGTTCGTGGCAGCGGTTCATGAGCCAGACAAACTGGCGCCAATGAATTAATTGTCCAGGCAACGGGGGGAGGGTGAACTTCTGCAGCACTTCTGCAGCCCTGGAAACACCTATAGTGGCCCTTCAAAGCTTGACAGGCAGCTCTGGTTGCCAACAAGAGAGCTCCCATTCTGCTGTATGGGAGCAGAATGGATATATACACACAGCTTTTTTTACTTGGCAGGAGGCAGTTAGGCATAGAGGGAGTTAACTGTTAGAGGCAGAGAGGGAAGGAGTACTGTGAACAATGTTGGTGCTTCAGAGCTCTCAGGCTCCTGTCCCTCTGCTACAGCCAACTCACTGGTGCCCAGCTGTACTGGGGTGTCACCAGGGCGCTCAGAGGCACAGCCTCTTTTCTCTGATGTGTTCTTGGGGATTGACTTGGAGGCAGAAGAACTAGTAGCGCTGCCAAAACCAGAGCAGTTGATAAAATTGTTTGCAGAGGAGGAATCAGACAGTGGTGAATTAGGGGGTGGTGGGGAAACATTGAGCCCCTCCACATCATTAACTCCCTGGGGCTGCTTGAGTAGAGATGTGAAGGCCTAGAAAAATGTCCCCCCCCCCCGTTTTTTTCCTGAAACCTTTTTTTTTTTCTTCCAAAAAATGGAAAAAAGAAAAGAAAAGAAAAAAAATTGATTATGGAACACTTTATTTTAACATGATGAATAAAATATTTTAAGACAAGGTGTTCAAATATTTTCCAAATCATTTCTAAAAAATACGTATGGTATCAGATTGATCTAATTTCTGTGCACTGTGGATAAGTATGGGTGGGTATTCTGTTGGTAATAATTGTTTGGATACACTATATTTTTAACATGGTAGTTGTGATAATTTCATGCCAAGTAAAAATGTCCATAGTCTTATTTTATGTTCTTAAAGCAACAGAATGACTTTCAATCTGGAAAAGAAAAAAGAAGTGTTAATGTAGAATTTTTTTTCAATTTTTCTGAAAATTTCCATCCCCCCCCCCGAAAAAAAACAGGTTTTTTTCCGAGCTTCAAAATGTCTGGAAATTTTACATCTCTATGCTTGAGTCCACCCCTCCATCAGTCCTCTCAACCCAGCACCCCACTGCTGCAATGGCTAAGCCTCTGGCCTGCCCCAATTTTGGGTCCCCGTTTCCAGGCCACAGTTTGGGAACAATTCCGCACCCTCCCCAATGACCCCTGTGTGACAGAGTGCTGGGTATGCAACCTCCAGATCCAGAGGAGCTCAAACCCCCACCACTTATCATCCTCCACCCTCCGCAGGCACCTGCAAAGGGCACACCCTACTCTGTTGCCTCCAGAGCTAAGAGTGGCACCCAGAAGGGGGGAAAAGAGGGCTGCTTTGTCTTGGCAGGGAGCAGGAAGGGGGAAGGGGAGGCCCCTCCAAGCAAAGAAGAAGAGATTGGGTTTATACCCCGCCCTTCACTACCTGAAGTTGTCTCAGAGTGGCTTACAAACTCCTTTCCCTTCCCCTCCCCACAACAGACACCCTGTGAGGTAGGTGGGGCTGAGAGAGCTCTGACAGAAACTGCTCTTTTTCAAGAACAGCTCTTATCAGAACTATGGCTTGCCCAAGGTCATCCAGCCAGGGGCAAGTGGAGGAGTGGGGAATCAAACCCGGTTCTCCCAGATTAGAGTCCGTGCTCCTAACCATTACACCAAACTGGCTCTCACACTGAAGATGCTGTGGGTGGGAGTGGAACCTCCAGCCACAGGCAGGCCACCCTCCAGAAGGTCATTCCCATGAGGATGCTGATGCAGCCAAGCAAAGGGGCTAGTGGAAAGGTGCATGAGGCAATCACTCACCACTTTGGTGAGATGTTGCGGTGGATAGCCAACCTTTGTCCATCGTGCAGGATGTGGCCTTTCATCAGCTCCTGCACTACATTGCTCCTCCATGGTATTCTAACCCCTCACAGAGGACCCTGAGCCAGCAAGTTTAGCCCTCCATGCATCGCTCTGCAGTGGAGATGGTCAAGGCCAAGCTGTCCAGAGCACAAGAGCGGACCATGTACTTCATGGCAGATGTGGAGCAGCCAGCAGCATGGCTCCCTCTCCCTTATCACCCACTGGTGGCAACGGTGGACCTCTGGACTGCCGGGGCAAGACCAGGGTCCCGGGAGGAGGGGACAGTCCTGCACTGGGCTACAAAGGGGTTCTGCTCCATGCTCAGGGAATGCTTGCAGACCACATGATGAAGAATATTGCTGCTGCAATCCACGCTAGCCTGAGGGAGTGGGTGAGTGTGGTTGACATAATCTGTGGCTGCATCATCATGAATGCAGGCACCAACATACTCGTGGTAGTTAACACTGTGCTCCTCAAGGGCATTATCTGCCTGTTGGTGAGGGATGCTCTCAGCCTGCGGAGCACTGTCAAGCCCACCTGGGATGCAGCCACAGTGGAGACACGCCCCTTGATGGAATCCTGCTAGTGCCTGGCTGCCCACTTCTCTCATAGTGTCAAGTCTGCCCACTGGCTGTGTGAGAGGCAGGTGGAGGGGGGAGCTCGAACACCGGCTCATACAGGACATGCCCACCCCATGGAACTCCACCTACACAATGTGCATCTGGTGGAGCAGAAGAGTGCAGTGCAGAATGTCATTACCTCGATGCCCATCCTGCACGGGGGACAGGAGCTCAGCATCAGCTCCAATGTGTGGCTGACACTGCCCCAAATGGTACATGTTCTGAAGTCATTCCAGTACATCACCAAGCTGGACTGGGCACTGGCCTCTGCAGTGGAGCAGGGGGCAGCTCTTCTCCTGTGGGTCAGGGCCTTGACAGAGAGGTTGCAGGTGGGCGTGGCCACCCAGTTGCATCCTCATTGCAAGGAGGAGGTGTACAAAATGGCATGCATTTGTAACTTTCATATAAAGGGCAGCATCAGTCTCTGTAACATGGAGCTCCTGCAATGGAGGCAGGGCCTCTGCAGAGAAGTGTGGAGGCTGTAGGCGAACTGATGTGGCCAGAGGGAATAGGGGATGGAAGAGGCTGAGGGGAAGGGGAGAAGGGGAAGGAGGAGCAGCTGCCCAGCACCTTAGCCCCCAAAAGCCCCAACAGGAAGGTTCCCCCCAGTAGTGGTCCTCAGTGGTTAGCTAGGAGGTCAGCTGCATTGGGGAGGCTAGGTGTGCCCTGGCGGAGTACTCAGCAGAGGTGATGGGTGAGGGAGTACCTTGCTGAGCCCCTCAAGCCGGCTGATGTCAATCCGCTGGAGTACTGGTCACGCAAGGATGCCATCTGGCCTGACCTGGCCTGAGTGGCCATGAGCCTCCTCTCCTGCCCCCACCAGTGTCCAGAGTGAGCAGGGTTCTCCCACGTGGGAGACATCCTCAACCCTTCTGCTCATGCCTGGACCCAGCCCTGTTGGATGGTCAAACTACCCCTGCTGGGATATTCCTCTCTGGACCTTGGAGAGTAAAGATCTAAGACTCCTGTCTCCCCCACCTTTCCCCACATCCATCTTTTCATGATTTCTGTACCCCCAAGAATCGTTGCTTCCAGCCTCCCCGTCCATGTGTCCTTCCTCATGATTTCTGTCCCCACAAGAATCATTGCTTCCAGTCTCCCCCATCCATGTCTGCCTCCCCATGATTTCTATCCCCCTAAACATTGGTGCTTCCAGCCTCCCCCGTCCACGTCTGCCTCCTCGTGATTTCTGTGCCAAGAAGTCTTGCTTTCAGCTTCCCCCCATGCACATTTGGCTCCTCATAATTTCTGTTCCTCCAAGAGTCATTGCTTTCAGCCAGAACTCAGTGCTTCCAGCCTCCCCCTATCCATGTCTGCCTCCTCGTGATTTCTTTTCCCCCAAGAATTGTCACTTTCAACCTCCCCCATCCATGTATGCCTCCTCATGATTTCTGTCCCCCAATTATCACTTCCCCCATCCACATCTGCTTCCTCATGAGTTCTGTCCCCCAAGGATCGTCGCTTCCAGCTTCCCCCCTCCACGTCTGCCTCCTCATGATTTCTGTCCCCCCAAGAATTGGCACTTCCAACCTCCCCCCATCCACAGCTGCCTCCAAGAATTGATGTTTCCAGCCTCCCCCCAATGGACCACTGTGTAACTCATAGCAGAACACCCACCTCATGAACCAAGATCTACCTCATAATGCAACACCCACCTCGTGGACTGACATCCACCTATGCAAACTTCTACCTCGTCAAATGTCCACCCATAAAAGCAAGCTTGTTTGACTGCACCCAAAGTTTCTCCATCTACAACAACAATTTTGACAATGATGATGTGGGCAGGTGACTGCCTCCTGGGCTGAGGGGAAGGGTTAGCCACCCCCAGAATCCATGTCCACAACTGGGGTGACCTCCTTCCAGGCCCAAGGGGGAGTGTGGTAGCCCATCCTCCAAAACCCTGCCACCAGGGGGAGGTAGGTGGGTTACTTGTCTCCTGGGTCCGAGAAGGGTTGGCCACCCCCAGAATCCATGTCCACAACTGGGTGACTGCCTCGTAGGCACAAGGGGGAGTGTGGTGGGCCATCCCCCAAATCTTCCCAGACCTGAGGAAAACAATTTCCATCTGCAGCAGCAGTGTCTCTGATGAGGAGTTGGGCAGTACTTGCACCTGCTTTGGGGGGCTGCTACTCACCCTCTGCAGCCAATCCTCACCAGGTAGAAGGGCATCCCGGGAGGGGGGTCCTCTGTGAGTTTGATGCCTCTAGCTTTCAGGGGGTGCTTTCGACACACTCCTGATTAGGAGAACACTTTTCTGGGGCACCTGCTTTGAGGGGCTGTAACTCCCCCCCCCAATCCAATTGTCACCAAACTTGGAACAGTTAGAGGAGAGTCAGCTGGAGAATTACTGCAAGTTTGCTGTCTCTAACCTGGCAGACCATGAACTGGTTTGTTAAACAGGAAGGTTCTTGGTGGTTTGTGGTTTGTGAAACCCCACAAACCACAAACAGGGACAAACCTCCATTTTTTTTGGTCCATGCCCATCCCTATCTATAACCTTTTCTTAGGCGGAGTTATCTTACTTTGGGGCAAATGGTATATGCTGATGCTCTTTTCCATAGAAGTGAAATACCCAAATGCACATTTCTCTTGAAAGTTTCAATACTAAGATTATTTTATTAAAGCTTCCTAAATTCAATTCTTTTGACTTTGTTTGGTGGTATTTCTTTAGCACGAGAAATTTACAAGTCAACTTCAGTTATCCCAAAAGGCCTCAGAGGCAGAAGGTTCAAAGCCATCTAGTGCCAAAGTTGCAGAGCCAAAGGTACAAGATGCCATTCCTGAAGTGCACCACAAAGCTGTAGAGACACTAAAATCTGAAGATAAATCTACAGGTGAGAGAAATGAAGAACTTCCAATTTTTATGCAGGCATATAATTGTACTGAAAATTGTGCAATGCCTAAACAAAGCAAATCTGTAAAAAATAAATCAGGTATACTATTAAAATGCATTCAATATATATGTTTAGGAATCTAATAATAGTGATAATTGGCTGTAGTTCTTGGGGTTTTTTGCCCCATTACTTTAGAAATAGATTAAACAAGCTTGTCTTATTTTCTATTCTCCATGATGTTTTCTTATCTGTATTGCATTACCACTAAAAACACCTTTCCTGTAATCCTATGTTCCATTTTATTTATTTATGCTCTTTATAGTCCGCCTTTCTCACAGGGACTCAAGGCACATTACACATAGTGAGGCAGTGCAATCAACAAAAGGGGACATCCAATAACCAATGCATTAGGATTTTTGAAGTCTGGAACCATCAGAAGGAACTGAAACATAGCATAAGTATCAATGTGGCACATTAAGCAGTATAAAAATTACATAATAGCCTACTTACAGTAAACTATACACAGCAGTAGAGATCACAGTCCCTAATCATTTATCTAAATAAGTTTGTGAACCATTTTGTACTGTGTAGCCCTATTACCTGCACTGAACAGCCCTCTTGAATAATTCAATTTTGCATAGTTTGCAGAAAGCTGGAAGAGTTGGAGCTTTCCTGACATCCTCAGGCAGGGCATTCCATAAGGTGGACACCACAAGGGAAAAGGCACATGTACGAGCAGTTGTTGATTTTGCCCATTTGCAGGCTGGCATCCACAGAAGCACCTGCTGACTTGAGCAAAATTGTCATGGTAGAGCATAGGGGGAGAGATGATCCAGCAAATAAGAGGAGCCAAGGCCATGAAGGGCTTTGTATGTGACAGCCAGCACCTTAAACTGAGCTTGATAACAAATAGCCAATGAAAGAAGAAGAGAAGGTTTTTATACCTTGCTTTTTTCTAAAGGAGACTCAAATTGGCTTACAATCACATCCCCTTCCTCTCCTCACACCAAGCACCTTATGAGGGAAGTGGGGCTGAGAGAGTTCTGAGAGAACTGTGACTGGCCTAGGGTCACCCAGCAGGCTTCATGTGGAGGAGTGGGGAATCAAACCTGGTTCTCCAGATTAGAGCCTGCCACTCTTACAACCATATCACGCTGGCTCTCATGCTGGAGTGTTTGCAGAATGGGAATAGCATGCATGGTCCATCTAGCTCCCACTAATAGCCAAGCCATGGCATTTTGGACCAGTTGGAGTTTCCAAGTTGATTTTGAGGCTAGACCAATGTACAGTGCATTACAGTAGTCTAGTGTTGATGTTGCCGCAGCATGAATCCATGCAGCCAGATCAGCCGTATCAAGGTAAAGGGCCATCTTATGGGCTAGGTTGAGTTGTTAGAGCACATTTTTGAAGTTGCATTAACTTGCTTCTCCAGTAATAAAGCTGGATTGAGTATAACCCCTTGGTAGGGGTGTGCGATATTTTTTAAACTGGAATTTTTCGGTTTGTGTTTATTGGACTTGAAAATAAAATGGGATTTTTGAAAAATCCCAGATCCCAATACTGGTACAGTATTCGGATCCACGATGTTTTTGAAATCCCGAATTTTTGAGGGTCCAATAGACCCAAGAAGAAAACTGCTAGTTAAAAAAAAAAAATCTGGCGCAAAGCTGAGTCGGAGGGGAACAATCTGCTCCCCATGGGCACAGAAGATCCTGGATGGGCTCGCTTCTCCTGCAGTCCCATTCAAACCAGGCTGCAGGAGAAGTGAGCTCCAGGAGCTGCTGCGCCGCCAGGAGCAATGTGCTCCATGTGGCACAGGAGATCCTGACCTGGCTCACTTCTGCAGTCTGGTTTAAACCTGGCTGCAGGAGAAGCAAGCTCCAGGAGCTGCTTGGCCACCAGGCGCAATGTGCTCCATGCAGCACAGGAGATCCTGGCTGGGCTTGCTTCTCCTGCAGTCTGGTTTAAACTGGGCTGTAGGAGAAGCAAGCCCAGGAGCTGCTGTGCCATATGGAGCACATTGTTCCATGCAGCGCAGAAGGTCCTGGCTGGGCTCACTTCTTTTGCAGCCCAGTTTAAACCAGTCTGCAGGAGAAGCCAGCACAAAAAGCCCAGTCTGTGGGGAGCAATCTGTACCTGGTGCCACAGCAAATCCTGGGGCTAGCTTCTTTAGCCGCCTGTTTTAAACCAGGCTTCATGAGAAACCAGCCCCAAGCCGAGCCAGCATAAACAGTCTGCTCCTCACCGGCACAGCTGATCCTTAGGCTGTCTTCTGCAGTCCCCTTAAAGTTTAAAAGGACTGCAGTAGAAGTCTAACAAACAGCTTGTGAGGTATGGGCAATCACCTGCACCCTCTCTGCTGTTTTCGGATCTGCCCTGTAATTCCTGAATATATCTGGGATTTTTTCAGGATTCCCCCCCCCCCAGAAAACTGGATACTTTTGGAATGCTGAAATCTACCTGAAAATACTGGTAAGGTATTTTTGGGTAGATTTTTGGCTCAGGTAGATCACAGCTTTTAACTGAGTCAGCAAGGGTTGTAGACTGATAGGATGCTGAAAATTCAAACTCTCCCATGTACCTATTTTGAAACATTACTGATCTTAAGAAGAGTAGTTACAGGGAGGGCTGGAAAGACCCAGTGCCCATAAATACATATACTTTATCCAGAAAATGTCTTCCACAACAACCCATAACAGTGTAATGCTCTGCCTTCTGTGTGGTGTTGCTAGGAATAGAAATGACAGTTCTATGCCTTTTGAACTGCAGTTCTCAGCCTACAGCTTCCAATGTGACCTACAGCATGAAAATAAGCGATGAAATGGAATATAACTAGCACTAAAATATTAAAGAACATGCCTCATGGCAACTTCTAAAATTGAGGCACGGTGTACAGAAGTAAATTTTGTCAGCCATTGAGAAAAAGAAAACATATAAACCCCTCCTTTGTGAAGCGTTCTGTGGTAGCACTATTTCTAAAACAGCTTGTCGTTGAATCCGAAAAGAAGCACTGGTATCAAGGTTGTAGTAGGGTTTTGAGATTACACTTCTCTGCCAGAGACACTGGAAAGCTGCTGCTCTATCATGTCAGACCAGTGATCCATCAAGCTCAGTATTGCCTTCTGATTAAACTAGATGGACCATTGGCCCAACATGGTACAGAGTACCTTTGATTGTTCATATGCCATTGGGGGACTTTAAGAGGGGGAAAGGGGGTGAGGGTGAGAACTGGTTGTACTTCTCTGAAATGAAAGGAAGAACACACTGCTAAATTTTAATGGCTCACAGTCATTTAAACTTAACAGCTCAGCGGGTCCGCTGGTTTACATGGCTGGCCCCAAGCAGCCAAACTGAACTGGCCAAAAGTCCAGTAAATGTTTGGGGAAGGCACCTTTCGCGAACATCAGTTCCCGAGCACCAAACCAGCCCAAGTTTGGCCCAAATTTTGGTTCATGAGCTGGTTCGTGCCCATCCCTATTAGAGAACAACTGCACTTTACACATTGTTGCTAACAATGATCATTAGTTCTTTCGTTTTCCAGTTTACGACTCAGAGCTACTTTTGGGTAAAAGGACTAACGTGTTTGGTTTTTTGCTATTGTACAAACCCATAACCAGCTGTTGTCTTGTGTTCTTAATGTCTAAATGAATAAATTATACCTCACTTTTCTCTCCAGTGTGGGCCCAAAGTGGTTTACAACATCATTCTCTCTGCCTCCATTTTATCCTTGCAACAGCAACACTGTAAGGTAGGCTAGACTGAGAATACTGACCCAAAGTCACCCATCCAGCTTCCATGGCAGAGTAAAGATTTGAACCTGGGTCTCCCAGATCCTGGTCTAACCACTACCACCACACTGGATTATTTTCCTATTGTGTTTTATTTGAGACCATGCCTAGCTTTGGATTCCTGTGAATGGTCTACAAAAGTAACAAAAACAGAATCAGTAGTAAATTTCAGGGCATATTAGTAAAACTGAAAGGGGGGAAAGGTTCAAAATATTCATTATGAAGGAGAGGGATGCAGTTATTTTTCATGAACAGCTGGGCTAACAATTTAAGCTCCATCATTAGCAAGTTCTGTATCTGGAATGTCAGTAGCTAAACTTCGGACAGTTTAAACAGAGGCAAAAATTCTTGATTTTTAATATGTCATGTAGTCTATAGAAGAACTTCCCCCCCTCCCCCTCTTGTCATTCTTCTTGTTTGGTAGAACACATCTGTTTTGTTTTACATAGATCTTTCTGCCATGCCTCGGGGTACACCATTATATGGGCAACCATCATGGTGGGGTGATGATGAAGCTGAAGAAGGAAGTGGCTTCAAACAAGATGGTAAACCTGAAGAGAAAATACAAGAAACTGGAGTTTTAGGTAAGTTACATGGAAAATAGATTCTCTTGTAACATTTTTTCCCCATTTCAAAGGCATTTAAAATTTTAGTGTGGTACCTCTCACGTATGGCAAGTCCATCATTACACTATTAGTACTTCTTAAAAAATCAATTTAATAGTCCAAGCCAGGAACAAGCTTGTCTCCCAGATTTTTACATACTAGTAAAATGCTCAGGTGTAGAGAAAGAGGAGAAAATACCTATATGATGCATGGTCTTAGTTGCATTTCTGTGTGCTCCTCATGGGGTCCATATGGGAAGGACAGTATCATCAATTGAAAAGCCATTTAATTGTTTAGGAAACTAAGGGTTGGATGGGGGGGAATGAACTCCTGGTAGGAACAGTCTTTGAGTCTGAGAATGGATAGAAACGCCTAATGACATTGATCTTCGTTGTGGTCTCTGTGCAGTCCCACACATGGGGTTGGGCGCCTGCGCATGACCTCGACCGGAGAATATTCCAGAGCTTGCCTCAGGAGTCTTTTTGGCGGGCTCTCTTCCCACCTGCACTGCATATGCCTGGAGCAGGAGAGAGAACCACCTCCCACTCAGTTCTTCTTCAACCACCTTCGTGTTAACACCTCGCTAGCGTCGCTCTTCAAATCGCCTGAGCTGAGTACTTCTCTCCTAGTTTCGTCTTCTTATTCTTCTCATTTCTCTTTATTCCTTCTTATTCTCCTGAAAAGCAAACAAAAAAAATATTTACTATTTTTCCTCACTTTCGTTTCTGTCCGCCCTCTTCCCCCCCCCCCAAGCCAGAAAGGTGTTTGTATGGGACGAACAAAATTCTTTAAGACGTGTCGCCATTGCCCAGCCAAACTTCCATCCAACGATGGCCACGATCTTTGTTTGTTTTGTCTGGGCGAGTCTCACTGGGTTGATTCCTGTCCTCATTGCATGAACTTCACCCGTCAGGCCCGCAGACTTCGAATGTCTCTCCTTGAGGCAACTTTGCACCCTGCGATGTCTTCAGTCACATCTCAGTCTTCTGCTCTGCAAAAGTACTCCGACAATGTGAAACCACTAAAGCATAAGTCTAAAAAGCATAAAGGCAAACAGTCGGCTAAGCCGAAACCGAAGCCCTCGATGTCGACTTTGGCTCCGAAGCTTGATCCCGTAGTGATCTCCAGTCTCTCGACATCAACTCCGGTGGTATCTTCTGCGGACCCACTTTCGTATAAGCCTAGCCTTCAGCCTCCGATGCCGCAACCTACCTTGTCCTCACCGTCAGGGCGTATTCCACTGGGTCAGCGTTCAAAGTCGCTGGTCCAACGCTCTTTGTCTCATCATGGCTCCCGAGACTCCCATATGCCTATCCACCTTTTGGATGACAGCATTTCATATGAAGTTGATCCAGGTTGAGGTCCCGCTATACTTGCAGACCACACCATTACCATTGCTTGCCCTCTCCATCAAGATCGGCTTCTGATTATAGATCCTGGTCTCCAGATATCAGGCACCGTAGAGCATATTACCCTCGCTCTTACTCCAGGTCTTATATCCCTCGCTGAGATTGTTATGACTGGCTTAGACAGGCTGACTGCTACGGAGGCCGGCCGACTTTGTCCTATTCCAGGCGTTCCCACTCGATAGTCTCGGTCCATTCCCTGGGGCTCGATCAGCCTCTAGATGTATCGATGTCGACGGATGCCCCGAACCATTCTCCATTAGAACCTTGGTATTACCCTTTCGCTGATGACCAAACACCTATTGATGTCTCTCAACCACTTCGATCACCTTCTCTGGTCTCGGTATCTGACCATTCTATGTCTGGCGACCTTGACCCTGATATCCTTCCTGTCGAGGATGAGACCCATCCCTCCCACCGAAGGCCTGAAAGCCTATTTGGAGCTTGTTACGCGAATGGCTACAGCTCTTCAATTGCAGGGTTCTACTGAAACTCCTGCAGTGACCGATGTCATTCATAAGTTAGTGCAAGCAGATTTGTCACCTTGAACAATTCTCCCGTTACTTTCGGTCCTCAAGGAGTCTTGGGACCATCCTGCCTCCGTCACTCCGATATCGAAACGTTATGATGGCCTCTATAAAGTTCAAGAATCTTCTGGAAAATTCTTGTTCAATCAGCCTCCACCGAACTCGATGATTGTTCGTTCCTCTTCTAAGTCTAAACAACCTGTTTGACAGTCCATTCCTCCCGACCATGAGGGACAGAAGATTGATGCTATTGCCAAGAAAACTTACTCCATCGCATCCATGACGTTAGAATTGATACCTGTCTATCGTACCTTTCTGCTTAGGCCTTTAATGTAGCAACTGCCGTTCATCCGGTTCTTGAATTTGTCCCAGAGGAACATTGTCTTACTTTGTCTGCTTTATCCGAAATGTGTGCAATTTCCAAGTAACAGATCAACTCCATTCATCATGCTGTCACCTGCTCTTTTAAAGTCCTCGCTTCTTCAATCGCAATCCGCCGTCATGCCTGGCTGTGGAGTACCTCCCTGCAGATGTTAAATTTAAAGTAGAGGATCTGCCCTTCGAAAGAGGATCTGCCCCTCTTTCACTCCACCACTGATGAGGCTCTAAAAGCTGTCGATGACAGCAAGAAACAAGCTCGAAACCTTGGAGTTTCTACTTTGACACCAAGGCCTGGATACCATTCATGGAGCCTTACTACAATAAACGTCAGCCCATCCCCTGCTACTACCTTGCAGTGGAGAAAAAAATCATATGACTCCCATCCACAATGTCCACAACAACAAGCCCCGAAGAAGCCCCAGCAGCCCAAGCAGTCCATTTGACCACCTCGAACACCTGCCACCACCTCCATCCTTCACCCCTCCTGTTCGGACCCGTCTCTTCCCCTTCCTTCCAACTTGGGAAGAAATTACCACCGACTCCTGGGTCCTTACCATCGTACAGGTCGGGTAAGCCATAGAGTTCGCTTCGCCCCCGGTCCTTCCACACTTTGTCATCACACCCCCAAATCCATCACTTCATGTATAGGTAAACGCGGTTCTACACAAGGGGGCCATCAAAATCGTCCCGGAGGCTCAACAAACTCTCGGTTTCTACTCCAAGTACTTCCTAGTTCCCAAACGAGACAGCGGTTTGCGGGCCATCATGGTTCTTCAAATCTCAATTGTTTTGTTTGCTGCAAGAAATTTCGAATGGTCACTTTACAGTCCATTCTCCCTCTTTTCCCCAAGTCTGGGTGGCTGGCATCGATAGATCTTCAAGACACTTATGTTCATGCTATGATCCGCCCTCAACATTGCAAATTTCTACGTTTCACTGTCGGAGGCAATCATTACCAAAACTGTGTCCTTCCGTTCGGCCTCTGTACGGCCCCCAGGGTCTTTACGAAAATGATGGCAGTTGTTGGTGCCGAGCTGCATCATCGGGGGATTGTCCTTTACCCCTATATCAACGACAGGCTTCTCGTGGCTCAACTTCTCCACAACGTTCACTCTACTCTTGCCCTTCTCCGCACCTTAGGTCTGTGCATCAGTCTCTCGAAGTCTGCACTCCAACCTCTTCAAGTTCTCCAATTCTTAGGAGCCCGCCTTGATACCACCACTGAGACTGCCTTCCTGCCAGACTCCAGGGCTTTGGACATAATCATGCTGGTGTCCACCTTCACCAGATGTCCCCAGCAATCGGCTCAGTTGGTCATGAGGCTCCTGGGCTACTTTGCATCCACTGTTTCTGTCATACAAAACACCAGGATCAGAATTCGCCCCCTTCAGCTCTGGTTCCTTCACGTTTCGATCCTCAATCGAGTCCTTGGCACACAAAGCTCTCGATCCCGGCACATGTACTGACCTCACTGTCGTGGTGGTCTCTTCCAAAGCATCTCCTCGCTGGCTTGCCCTTTCGACATCCACTTCCAGTGATTTCTTTATCCACAGATGCATCCCTTTGGGGTTGGGGAGCCCAATGTGGGACGCTGTCTGCCAGGAGAATATGGTCTCCTTGAGAGAGCGCTTTTCACATCAACTTCCTGGAGCTTTGAGTGGTACATCTCGCCTTAAGGTCCGATCATACTAGGCAAGGTTGGCTGTGTTGCCTCGGACAACATCATAGCTGTTTTTTACATCAACAAACAGGGCGGCACCACTTCTCTTCGCCTTTGCACAGCAGCAATCTGCCTTTGGAACTGGTGTCTTTATCATTCCATCATGCTGTCCACTATGAGAGCCAGTTTGGTGTAGTGGTTAAGTGTGCGGACTCTAATCTGGGAGAACCGGTTTTGATTCCCCACTCCTCCACTTGCACCTGCTGATGTGACCTTGGACCAGATCACGCCAAGCCTTCTCGCCGATTTCCTCGCAGGGGATCACTCTTAGGAATGGATGTGACCTTGGGTCAGTCACAAGCTCTGGGACAGCTGTTCTTGAAAAAGAGCAGTCTCTGTCAGAATTCTCTCAGCCCCACCTACCTCACAGGGTGTCTATTGTGGGAAGGGGAAGGGAAAGGATCTTGTAAGCCGCTCTGAGACTCCCTTGGGTAGTGAAGGGGGGGTATAAATCCAATCTCTTCTCTTCTCTATACACATCCGTGGCGTTCAGAATGTAGATGCCGATCTTTTCAGCTGCTTGGTCCCACAAGACAACGAATGGTCCCTCCATCCCCGGTAGCTACGACCAGTCTCCCTCAAGTTGGTTGCCCGACCGTCAATGGTTTTGCCACCTTGGAGAATGCCCACTGTCACCTCTTCTTCACCCGGGGTCCGCCATCCGCCCAGTCTCTGGGAGATGCATTCCTTCACAGATGGACGGGGACCGTATTTTATTTCCCCCCCCATTTCCTCTCATCTCCAGGGTGCTTCAAAAGATTGTGGCCGACACCACCTCCTGCACTCTCATCACCCCTTGGTGGCCACACCAAGTGTGGTTCCTGCACCTCCTCCATCTCTCAAACGGACGGTTCCATCATCTCCCTCGTATGCCAGTTCTGCTGTCCAGGGATCGAGGCCAGATCCTCCACCACAACCCGACCTTCTTCTGGCTGACGGCATGGAAGATCCTACAGTAGACTTCCCATCTGAGGTGTCTAATGTATTGCTTAACACAAGGAAACCGACTAACCGCAATACCTATCGTCTGAAGTGGAGGAGGTTCCAATCTCACACCTTGCAACACTCCTTCGATCTGACCCACGTTTCTCTACGGGAGATTTTCTCCTACATCATGTCCTTGAAGGACTCCAGCCTTGCATACTCTTCTCTAAGAGTACATCTGGTTGCCATCTTGGCATATCACCCCTTAATACAGTGCTCTACTGTCTTTTCACACCGCCTGACAAAGTCTTTCCTTAAGGGGCTCCTTCGTCTCTGCCCGCCTTGAAAGCTGCTCGTGCCTTCATGGAGTCTGTCTCTAGTTTTGACACAACTCATAGCTAAGCCGTTCGAGCCGATGGCTTCAGTGGATCTTCGACTCCTCTCGTGGAAGACAGCATTTTTAATTGCTATTACTACGGCTTGCCGAGTAGGGGAACTTTCTGCCTTGTGTGCAGATACCCCATATACAGTTTTCCACAAGGAAAAGGTAGTTCTCCGGCCAGATCCCTCCTTTCTGTCATGCCTGTCCCCGACCCGGCACTTGGGAGCCTTGAAAATGAGGACTCTGCACCTTTAACAACCTCAGAAGCACAAGAGTCCTCCCCAAACCTAAGTGCAGGGGAGGATGAACACCAAACCACAGGACAGCTGGAACCTGAAGCTGATCAGGCAATACCTGGCCCCAGCAGCTTGCCACCCGATTCTCCGCCGCCTGTTGACCGGCTGAGAAATCAGAGACGCCGGGATCTGGCAACCAGGCGCAAGGAGGCATGCTTGTGCGGATGGCGATCATTAAATCCAGATTACTGACAGAAGCAAGGACTTCACAAAGGAATGCTAACGAGATAACGACCCAGCACACTATTTGAAGAGACCGCTGGCTGCTAGCAAAGTGTGCTGGCAAACTAGTCCGTGGACCAGAAGCTTTGCACCTCTAACTCTGTTTTGGCTCTTGACTGATCTCCCGGTACCTGAATCCGGTCCGTGTTTTGGTGACCCCTCTGGCTCTTGATCCCCGGCTACGCTTCCTGACTATGATAGTGGCTTGGACTCTGACTATCAGTAACGTTGGACTACGGCTTGGCTTTGTGTATTTGAAACGGTTTGCTTGGACTCTTGTTGATCTCTCTGGCTGACTCTTGGACTTGCCTATAGACTCTCCCTCTCTGCCCGGCCCCCTGGCTCTGTCGTGACACTTTCTACCTGAAGTCGTTTCTGCCTTTCATCTATCTCAGTCTTCTATTTTACATACTTTCTTTCCGAACCCGGCTGACGCACCTCAGAGAGCCCTGCACTGCCTTGATATTCGAAGGACACTCTCCTTTTATCTCCATCAAACAAAGCCTTTTCGAAAGTCTCCAAGGCTTTTTGTTGCCTATGGTTCTCTGTAGAAGGGTGAGTCGATCTCCTCTCAAAGACTGTCAAAATGGGTTACCTCCAACATAGCCCTTTGCTATATGAGTTGGCAAACCAACCTGTACCCGCCTGTATAACTGCTCACTCCACAAGAGCAGTTTCAGCTTCTACGGCCTTCCTAGCTGGTGTCCCATTGGAAGACATCTGTGCTGCGGCTACGTGGTCCTCGACCTTCGTGTCCCAGTATGCACTCGACATTCGAGCTCGACGGGATGCTGCATTTGGCCAGGCAGTGCTCCGATCTCTCTTCGCCTGATCCTTCTGCTTCTTCAGGTAGGACCTGTAAATTGAAATCATACTGCTATGTCCTAACCCAGTGATGGCGAACCTTTTAGAGACCAAGTGCCCAAACTGTGACCCAAAACTCACTTATTTATCGCAAAGTGCCAACACGGCAATTTAACCTGAATACTGAGGTTTTACTTTAGAAAAAACAACTCATACATTAACTTAAGATGATTCAAACAAAGTAAGGAAAGCAATCCCAAATGCTTTCCTTTACTTAAAATTATTTGGCACAGAATTTGACACTTTAATGATGGTCTGGGCCTGGCTGGAGCGATGGCACGCGTGCCCACAGAGAGGGCTCTGAGTGCCACCTCTGGCACCCGTGCCATAGGTTCACCACCACTGTCTTAACCTGTTTATTGTCTCTTCCAGCTGCCAGCTCCCTCCTCCACCTGGTTCAGCTCTTCTAATCACCCATGTGTGGGATTGCACAGAGACCACGATGAAAATAAACAGGTTGCTTACCTGTAACTGGTGATCTTCGAGTGGTCATCTGTGCATTACCGCAATCCCACACAGCCTTCCCCACTGCTGGCATCTCCTGTTCACTTACCTTGAGTTGATGGAACTTTTCTGTAGTGGTCAAAGGAAGTGAGTGGGAGGCAGCTCTCTCCCCCGCTCCAGGCACACGCAGTGCATGTCTGCTCCCCAGGGCGGGAAGAAATCACGCCAAAAAGACTCCTGAGGCAAACTCTGGAATGTTCTCTGGTTGAGGTCATGCGCAGGCGCCCAACCCCATGTGTGGTACTGCACAGATGACTACTCGAAGATCATCAGTTACAGGTAAGCAACCTGTTTTTCTAAATTAATTTCTAATACTTAGTCATGCTAGAATAAATTGATTTTATATAATGTGCATATGTGTGTGTATGCACACACGTATATATGTAGATAACTTTTATTGGCTGGCTGTCTTGATTTGAGATTGATATATGCAATGAAAGTACTTCCACTTGTTACTGGGGTAGTCATTCTGTATTTTTACTGTGCTTAGAAAAAGTGAATACGTTTTGGATGTTCTGACAAATTGAGAACCTGGTTGATTACTCTGCTGTAGCCTCATAATCAAATCCTATGTATCTGCTTCAGATGTAATGCAGACTGTTTCGTCGAACTGGTTCATTCTTGGACAGCTGCCAGATGTGGTGGTTAAAAAGAAATTATGATAATGACAGTGGAGTTGAGCAGGTATAAACAGAGCTGCACAACAGGAAGCTGGGGTTTTTTAGATAAAGCAATATATCTGATACTGATTTGTGCTAATACCAATTAGGGAAAAGTACTTATTCTGAAAATAGATGAATTGTTTTGTCAGTATGCTTTATGGCCTCTGGGCTGTTGCTTTCTTTTTTTAAAAAAAAAAATACTTATACGATCCATCCGCAGGTTACAGGTGTACCATAAAGAGCTGGGGGCAAACTGTTGATTGGTAGGAGACATGTGGGGAAGAGTCTAGCAGAGTCAGCATAGAATTCTCAAACTATGCCCAGTTCTTTGTTTTCAAAGAGACTGTAGCTGGAGAATACAGTAATATTTTTAAACATATTGATAAAATTGACAAATATTTCTTCCTCTTTTGAATGGTGGAAGTCTGATGAGATTGACAGCCTTAGTAGCCTTCACCATGCTTGTCTGGATCACTTGAAAAAAAGGGGGAAACCTTGTCAGTAAAACAGCCTGCATTTTCAAGTGAAGAAGATTTGTAGGAATTAAAAATAATCCCTCCTTGCTGTGCTAGAGCTTCTACACAAAAACACATCTGACAGTATGAGATGTACTTTGTTCTCATTGAATCAGTTCTCTGCTGATTCAATATTATGAGGGAAATTAAAAAAAGGGGAGTGTTTAAACCCTCCAGTCTCAGTGAATGCAGGACAAGAAAAAGTAGGCAAAAAGAGCCTCCCCTTTGCAGTGATGGTATTCTTGTATTACTGGATCCGCCTGGAAACTGCCAGGAGGCACCAAACCATGGATCCATTCTGGATCCAGTGGGAATGGAATTCTCCCTCTCCCCCATCCCTAGAAATTGTGTGGACTGATGGTTTTTTCCAACAGGGATGTGGGACTTTCCCACCTCCCCCTTCCTGCTGCAACCTCGAATGCCCCCTGAGTTGCTGTTTCTGAGGGATGGCATGAGGGGGATTCAGTGACAATCTCCCCCTCTTCTATTCACAGAAATCCTGTGCTGAATCTAAGCCTAAATTTATGTCCAGAATTGAATAGTAAATCTGGTTCAGATTTGATCTCAGGTTTTATATCTCAAATAAGTGCTCATGAATACATATAAGAAATATTACATTAGGAAAAATGTACATGGATTTTTCAGTAGTCTTCCATTGGTAGTATTCCAGTCTTATGCTTGTAAAGTGTGTGTGTGTGTGTGTGTTTATTCTGGTGTTTTGTGTTTTACATGTAAATCTCGATGGCCATTTTTTCATTAAACACACTATGTAATAAATATTACACTGTAATTTGCTTATTTGCTATACTTATGTGTTAAAAAGGTTTTCTTGGACATCTAACTGAATTCCAAGTAGAATACATCAACTGTGGAATATTTTAAAATCTTGAGATGCGATATGAAACTGAGTTTCAGTTGTATTTAGCCTCTAAATTACACAAAGATTTTCCAGTTTATCACTAAAGTAATACAATATTTCCAACATTAGTTGCTTATGGAACAGGAAGATCTCAGGATGCCATGTACCAGTTCATATAAAACATGTAAGCAAGCTAGTCTTTGTTCTAGTAATTCTTTATTGTAGGAAACGTTAAATTCAGATTGTTGATCCTGATTAAACCTAAACAGTTTGTTCAGCATTTTATAATGTTGGAAACGAGTTATGCGTTTAGCAGAACGGAAAGTATATTATAACAGATGGAGCATGATTTAATGAGGAGATTGATATGGGAGATTAGTTACCACTAAGCCAACTAGATACAATTAGCCTTTACAGCATTTAAGTTAATAAGATTATTTTGGTATTACTGTTTTTCAGCCTTAATGGAAATCTCTTATGGTGAACTCTGTGAACTCTGTTCAAATGTCACACACAAATGTGAACTCAGTGAACTCTGTTCAAATGTCACAAACTTTACCTTTGGTAGAGTAATATTGATTCTGTACTCTGGATCCAGGGAATAAAGACGACATGAATGAGGTGGTTGCTGATACATGTGCAGTACGACCTGAAAATCACCCATTATTGTTGCTGTCATTTTAAAAGTATTCACTTTCATTTTGTTGGCCGGTTATCACCAGCACACAACTCTGCGCGTTCTTTGTATATTACCCTTCCATCACCCAGAATAGTAGCTATTGGAAGTGTGTGGCTTCTGAAAAGATTTTCATAATTATTTTATGGATATAAGCGTTCACATATAACTTTAGTGACTAGGCAAGGCACTTCATAAGTACATGCTCCTGTGTCAAATCCAACAGTGCCGAGGCTTGTGTATTCTGTAAAGCTAAATATACATTCATGTGTTATTCTAGCTGAAGCCTTTTCTTCCGTGAGGGAAAATGGTGGAAAAACAAAAGTCAGGGGGAGAATTCCAGGGTGAAAGTCCTTTCCTTTGCCCAGCACAGTAATCACTTATATTCTCACTTGTGGGGTAGGGAGAAGAAAATCAGTCTTCTCTGAGTGGGAGCCAAATTAACAACCGTAAGGTACTATTTATTCATATCAGCTTTTTTTTTTGAAAGCATGAAGTTCTTTAGTGGTAGGCATATATTAAAATTATAATGAAGTAATGGCTCAAAATTCTGCTTGTGTTGGCAATTTACTTGTCTGGCCACTTGCCCTGCAGATACATTCATACTAGTTATAAAAATGTTTTCTATCTTGGTGTTTAGTAGAAGTCTTCACAGTATTTTCCTTTTATTAGTGATGTGAAAAGGGACCTCAGGTACCCAGCTGGTGTGTCCCCCCCCCCCCCGGAGCTATTTTTGTAGAAACATCAGAGCCTAAGCCTTAGATATTTTGTGATTTAGACAAACGGTTCCAAGGACAATATCGAAATAGCATCTACCATTATGTTAATGTAGGGTTGCCAGGTCCATCTTTGTCCCCAGCGGGGGACTGGAGGGGGGCATTCCCAGGGGGGCATGGCATCCCCAACATGATGATGTCACATTGGGGGTGTTCTGGCTCCAAGCCCCGCCCTCATGGGGACGGTCCCACCAGCTTTAAGTGCTGCAGCAGAGGGCCCCACCCACCCGGAGATCAAGCTCGTGGCCCGCAGGCACCCCTCTCCCTCCTCTTTCTCAAGGGAGAAGGGAGAGGGGTTGCTGTGGGTGTTGGGGCTTGGGGGTGGGGCTTCCCCCACCAAACCAGAGGGTCTGGCAATCCTATGTTAATGATGCAGTTAATCTTGAATTTTCACATGACAAAAGTTATAGGAATAGGGCATCTAGAGCACACATTTGTAAGATATCATACTAGTTACTTTCTTTCAAAATGTGCTTCCTAATTTGTCAGGGAAGTATTGCAGGAATAGCTTAGAAATCACAACTGTGTTTATAGGTACTGATGATTAACTGAAAGCTCTTGATGTGAAAGAAGCAAACTAGTTTAACAAATTGAGATTGTGTGTATCTGTGCTTTAACACTTCTCAATTTTCATGTGAGACAACCCTGAATAAGTTTCATATTCCTCATTCTATGACTGGCCTATCACAGAGAAAAAATAGGCCTGAAGCCATTGTTGAAGGTCATAAGATCCATAATATTTGTGAAAGCAAGAAGTGGATTATACAGATAAGCCTTACTGAACACTGGCTTTTTAAAGCTTTGAAATTTGTTCCTAAAAACAGTGATTGGGGGAGGGGGGTTGGCAGATGCGGGTTCTTGGTTACAAAGATCACTGAATTTTTGTCTTTTAATAATGATTGTTGTCAGACTTCGTAAAGCTGTTTAAACAAAATTTCAGTGGTGCTGTAAAGAATAACAAAATTCATTCCAGCATAAACTCATGAATCAGAGCTCACTTTATCAGATGCATGCATTTGAAGGTACAAGCTCTAATTCATGGAAGTTTATGTCAGAATAAACTGAGTTAGTCTTTAAGGTGCCACTGGATTCCTGTTCAAATGTGCTTTGATGGACAAACATAGCCAAGCATCTGCAATTATAAATGATATATACACACACACATACACACAAATATATACACACAAAATCGCAGACGTATGTATGTATGTGTGTTTACATATATATTTATTAATTTATATGTATATCGTAATTAAATATATATTAAAAAAAGAAAATAACATGGTTGATTTTACTTTTGGGTTTTCTAACTAATAACAGGAACCTTTTACTTCCATTTTCAGAGCATTAATGGTTAAACTAAATGGACTGTTTAATTGTGGTGAATGTATAAGAAGGTTGAGTTGGGAATAATTTAGCCATCAAGGATACGTTCTCTTGAGAGTAATGCACTTTGATACTTAGTAAAGTATAGCCCTAACTATTCACACTTACATACAGACAATATTAAATTGATTAGAGAAAAGTAGTTCTGTCCTTCTAATCTCCCATAACGTCTATTCAATATCCTTATCTCTCACATAACTAAATGCTTCTGCCTCTCAGTCCAAAATCCATTCTGCTTCTCCAAAACTACAGCCTATCAAAATACAGGTTCAGTCTTTGTTCTGTCATGGACTTACCTGGAGCCTTGGCTTCCTTTACCTAGCTTTACTGCCTTTATCCTTCTGCTCTCCAGCTATCAGCCCTCAGCCTTACCTGCTTTCCCCCTCTGTGCTGTTTTCCATTTCAAGCAAAAGTATATGATATTCATCTCCCAGAACCCTGATTTGATTTCTTAATTCTGAATCTATATACAAATCCATTTTGTAGTTATTGTGTAGCTAAAACTCAGTTTATGCATAGCCAGCTAGACACTGTATATTAGTTATACAGTTTTCTTGTTGAGTTGCTCATCTATACTATGGTATAATAATATATCATGGCAGAGAAATTCTTAGGAACTGTTCATACTTGTGCACACAGCATTCCTATTGGAAAAGGTAAGGATAGTTAGCACAAGTCTAATACCAACATCCTCTTAAGAAGAAAAGCAAATTGAGCAGAATCCACAAGGTGGTACCAGTGTTAACTCAGGCTAAAATGTATATTGAAAACACATAAGCTGAACTGAACCACAAAATGTACCTTTTGTCTAAAATTTAAAACCTTTACACCTTTTAGAAAGTTTTTTGTTGGTTAAGTGGCCACATTATAGATCTTAATGCTTGCCCCCCCCAAAAAAAGTAGTATTTACACCATGTGCGGTTGTTCCCCCCAATCACCAAATTAAAGATGCCACACAAGATACTTCTGTTCAACTGAGATTTTATTCATCAGCCACTGATTTGAGCCTTATTAAAGTCTCACC
The DNA here is from genome assembly GCF_001447785.1 of Gekko japonicus. Taxonomy (NCBI): domain Eukaryota; kingdom Metazoa; phylum Chordata; class Lepidosauria; order Squamata; family Gekkonidae; genus Gekko; species Gekko japonicus. The sequence continues at coordinate 323,321 of NW_015174853.1, forward strand.
TACCAGTGCAGGCACCCTAATGAATGGGTTGTCAGTGGCATGCCAGCATTAAGGGCAATCCCATTCTGGTACCAAGCATGAGACAGCCCTTTGCTTATCCTGGCCTGCATATAGTGGTGTGCCAAGGGGAACTTTAACTCCAAAGATTGAACTGGTGAAGTCCCAGCCCTGAGGGCGCTCCCAACACCTAACACCCATGAGAGGTCAGTTTGGGAAGCCTCCTCAATCAAATATTTGCTGAAGCAGCCAGCTAATCTTACCAGATACAGGCATGAATGGATGGGCAGATCTGACCAGCAAGTGCCTATACAAGGGAGAAGCAGTCTTCTCAGCCTTGATTGGTCTGGGAGGCCAGTCTCTTCTAAATAGAAATGATAAAATATGCATTCCAGAGCAACCTTCATAGGTTGTTTTTATTAAAACAAAAAGTATTACTATTATCATTCCTTTTGCATCATCAGCAGCCGTTATGGAATTCATTCATGCTGTAAGGTTAACACTGCCAGTCTCTGCTCTGCCTTTTTTGAAATTCCACCATTCAGTTCTCAATGAAAACTTGGTGAGGTCTAAGGGGAGACTCCTAAAAAAGGAAGAGCTCTTGAACAGTATCTTTCCCCCTAACCTTTAATATCTTGATTGCTCTGTCTACTGTGCCACCCATTTTAAATGCATTCTGCTTGATGCTGTGGCTTTTCCCCATCTACATTATGAATATTTCTTTGAAATTTTCTTAGAAATTTAGTGACTTGAAATTCCAGAGTTCTCAGTTTTTCTTTATTTCTTGAATAATCACTCAGCAGTCAGAATTAACTTTCCAGTTCTCATTTAGCACCATTAGCTTGTGGTGTATTCACATCTGAGATACTTGGCAAGCAAGCTTATGCTAGATGCATAATGTTGTGCTAGCAGCTCCACGGAAAGCTTTGATTTAGCATTTATTCAGAATGTACGTTGTGACTCTCTTCTTCTCGCACATTCTTTCTTCCATCAAAGAGCAAGATATTAACAAACTTCTGCATGTTTTTTTGCCGCTATGGTAGTTGTACTCCTTTTTATTTTCATTTTCTTGCCCTCCCCCCTTGGACCAACATAAATTGAATTTATCAAAAGTGCTGAGCTTATTTCCATGGCTTCTACATTAGTAGCTTTATTTTAAAATCTAAATTAAAACCAGGTATATATTTGCACATCTGCATTTGTTCAAGCTCATGCTTATTTACTAAACCATTATCAGATTTTAAAAAATCTTCACAGACAGTTTTTTGCATAACTAATGAAATGAATTTACTGCTGGTTGCTGTTCATCAAGTGAGGAATATATATGGAGCAGGTCTTACCCTTACAAAAGTTATTATTTCTTCCAAATAATCTAAAAGACCAGTCATTTGCAATCAGATCATAGATTGGTTTTAAGTACTTTCCATGGTTCCATTAAAATACTTCTCCTTCTGGCACCCGTAAATCTGTTGGAGTGCAAATTTTCTTAGACAAATGTTCAGTGAACTTTCTCTCTATTAGACATGATTATATTCAAGCATGTCTTCAACATGACAGTATCAACCACAGATAGAAACGAATTGCAGTTCTGGAACTATATTGTTCACTCTTTCTGCAGACTTCTTTTTCAAGAATTATCACATGGCTTTTATGTGAGTTCTTAAATTCCTTGAAGACTTCTCCAATACTGTGAAATCTATTTCTTATTTTTCTTAATAGGATGCAGCACAGATGGCAAGCAAGCTGAGGAGCAATCTGCAGCTGCAAGTGAAGAAGAGCCTTATCCTTTTTGTAGGGAGCCAAGTTATTTTGAAATCCCTACAAAGGAATTCCAGCAACACTCACAAATGCCAGAGGGTACTATTCATGAGATTCCAACAAAAGACACACACATAGCAGGGGCAGGGCATGCTTCATTTACTATTGAATTTGATGACAGCACCCCAGGAAAAGTAACCATCAAAGATCATGTCACGAAATTTACTCCAGATCAGCGTCACAAGCCTAAGAAACCTTCTCCTGTCACTCAGGATCTTCCTGGGCTTCAAACTGTGATGATGGCACCAGAGAGTAAAGTGGCAAACTGGTTAGCACAAAACAATCCCCCAACAATGATCTGGGAATCAACAGAGGAAGATTCAAAAAGTATTAAGAGTGATGTTCCAGTCTACTTGAAGAGACTGAAAGGTAAAATAATTTCATCTGCATTCATTTCCTTTGCCTTGAATATTCCACAGTAAGTATGCTAAGTGGATGTTTATTGCACTGTAATAGTATTCTTATAGATCAAATGTACTGAGTGACCACAAAGTCTGTACCTAGACCAAGAAACTGAATATATGTGCTTGTCATAGCCAAAGGTAGCAAGGTGTAACATTGTTGTTGTTCAGTCGCACAGTCGAGTCCGACTCTTCGCGACCCCATGGACAATCTCCCGCCAGGCTCTCCTGTAACATACATTGGTGCATTTCTAAAACACAAAGTTCTTTTGAATACTGCTAATCTCCTTTTGCATAATAACATCTGATCTGCAAAGGATTAAGAATGGAAAAGTACTCAGGTTTCACTTTGCACTGCAACGTTCCAGTTTAATGAATTTCCAGTGACTGTTTAGTAGGGACATGCACCTGGAGAGAAAAAAAAGCAGTCTCTGAGCAGAAAGGGGAAAATGTACTGGGTAAAAACTGGAGTCCTTGCCTTTTTAAAGTGAGAGTAAAGTGTTAAAATATGTCCATTCCCATAGATACAGGCCAATGAATAGCTTAACCAGTTGTCCAAGAAATTGCAGATGGGAAGGGCTCATGAAAAGCCAAAGTATGAATGATGGCATGGCTACAGTGAGGGGACTTCTGTCCAGTAACAGAATTCATTTTAAGTGAGACTGGAGATAGGAATTCCAGAAAGGATTATATCCTGTTGGAACTTCCATCCAATCCTAGTGTTTGACAGTTCAGCTTTAGAAAACTAGCATGACATCTAGCAACAGATAGCCATTGTGAAATGGAGAGTTTGGAGTTCTAATTTTAAAAGTAGCTGGTCACATGCAGTTGACCAAACCAGTAGAGGTCAGTTTAACCCCTGCCTATTTCCTGATAATTCCAGTTAAAAGAGTTAACTTTCAGGTTATTTTAGGGAAGAGTAGTGGGAGCTATACATTTTGGTTGCACAATTTAGAATCAGCTAAAAATTGTCTCTTTTAAATTTATTTCTTTTCTTAGACCACTTTCAATGTTGCCTGTTGGAAACTGACTTGCATTGTATGATGATGCCAGTTTCACTATTGTACTTTGGTTTCCCAAGAAATTGTACTTTGGTTTCCCAAGAAATCGGATTCAAATGTTGTGTACCATTTTAAATTTGTGATGGCGGCATACTGTACCTACCGAAACATATGTGATTTTTAAGTTTTTTCAGCAGCACAGTGTTATGATTCCTTTTCATATGAAGGAGCTTATTTTGCACATTCAAAGGAAGATTGATAGCAATTTTTATGTATTTCGACCTCGAAAGAAGTAGTGCTTTCAAAACTTACTTATAAACTTTCAAAACCAGAACTGAAAGTATTTTTAAAGTTTTCTTAATATTTATGTTACACATTTAAATGAGCTTGTTCCTTTGGAATATAGTGATAATTTAAAGGAAACTTCATAAACGTATTTTTCATGTAAATCTTGCTGCAATTTTCACATCCATTTAATATAAACCCAAAAGACCAATGTAAAGAGCACATACCTAGGAGGTTAAACTATTTCCCTGTGTTTCAGTGAAAGATTTTCTTTAAAAAAATAGAGTATACTTTTGATTAAATTACATTGGATCTGACTGTAATTTTGAATCTTTTAAATGTTTGATTTGATCACTGATATGTTCAAGTATATGTAATTTATTGAAGATTTGGGGTGCAATCCACAACCTTACTCTGTGACCTACAATGCAGTTAGCCAAGCCATGCACACATTGCATTGGCTAGAGGTCATACAATGGTGAAACTGTTTGCAATGGGTCTGGGCAGTCATAACAATTCCTGGCCAAGAACAGTACACAGATGTCTTACATTTTCTGTACAGGAAAGGACTATTGTAATAGCAGTTCTTATAGTATCTAGATCTCAAGAATCCCTGAGGTTTATTGCAGGTGTTTAGGACTGGAGATGGGGTGAGTTAGCAGACATCCTGCTATGCAACCCAGGAGGTTTATGTATCACAACCTGAGAAATACCACTACTTTTATTACAATAGTAAAATGTTACCCATCCTTCTGGTCCCTGTACTCTGGGATTGCCATATATATATCTGATTATGTGATATTATGTGTACTAGTTTAAAAAAATAATTTCATTTTCAAATACTTAGTATACCCAATGGACCCTTGCTCTGTGGACCTTAAAAGTTCTTCCATTCTTACCCTGTTTTGTACTGGCTATGTTCACATGTGGTTTGTAAAAGTTCATTATATTTGAGGAAAGTATAGTGTACATTTTTTTCGCTCCATAAGACACACCTAGTTTTTAGAGGAGGAAAACAGGAAAAAAAAAATTCTGAACCAAATAGTGTAATAAAATATTTAATAAACTATAACAGAATAACATTTGAACCATGTAAAGTGAACAGCAGTCAACAGTGGCATTAAGAACCATTATCACTGTCATTAACAAATGGAGAGACTTAAAGGTTTGAGTACTCTAGTTTTCTGGAAACCCCAAGAACTCATAATCGCTAGAGTCAGAATTTATGAAGCTCATTTGCTCACAATCACTGACATCATTTTCTTCGCTGTCTTCATATAAGATACCGTCTTCACTTCCATCTAAGCTATTGCTAATGCCACATTTTTTGAATGACTGTACAACGATCTCCTCCTCCACTGAGTCCCATGATGTTTTCACCCATTCACAAACTTCAGTGATGGTGGGCCTCTTCATTCGTCCAGTAGATGTCAGATCATGATTACCAGTAGCCATCCATTTGTTCCACTCTTCTCTCATTAAATGGCTTGTTGATGGAAACATCAAGAGGTTGCAACTGGCTGGTAAGACCTCCGGGAATTACAGCTAGATGAGTCTTCACTTCTTTGAAGCACTTTTTTTGTTGGTTCGCTAATATGTGCTCTAAACTGGTCGAGCACTAATAAGGCAGGTTTGTTCAGAAGTCCTCCAGGACGTTTGGACCATACCTTTTCAACCCATATTCTCATTCCATTTTCATCTATCCACCCTTTCTCATGTACATGTACAACAACTCCTCGCGGAATCACTTCTTTTGGAAATGTTTTCCTTTTGAAAATCAACATGGGTGGCAGTTTGGTGCCATCGGCACAGCAGGACAACACTCCTGTGTAATGGGTCTTCTCATGCCCTGAAGTTTTCACAGTGATCGTTTTGGTATCCTTCAGCTACAGTCCTATTAGATGGCACATCAAAGGTGAGCGGGACTTCATCCATATTCCCAATCTGGCCAATTTCAAAGCCATTTTTCTTCCTAGCATCAATAACAAATTTATGAAAGGACAGAATTTTAGATTCATATTCTTTTGGCATTTTTTTGCGTAATTCTAGTTTTGGTCCGCATAGCAAGACCACATCGCCTCATAAATCTGTAGCACCATGATGGTGATCCTGTAAAATCCTGAATGCCTTTCTCTATAGA
>NW_015174853.1:328985-330073 GCF_001447785.1 Gekko japonicus
GTGCTTAATTTAGTCTGCTTTTTGCAGCTGATCCTCCTGTTTCCTCCACTCTCTAATCATTTTTTCAGTTGGAGGAGGCCCAAAATGTCTCTCCGCTGCTCTGTTTCCATGCTCCTTAGCATATTTTAGTTTAAAAGGAATTTTATATGCTAGCCTTTTCTGCTTTATCATCCTTGCACTGGTAGAATGAGTTACTGTAGTATTTTTCTGCAAGAAATGAAGGAACTGTCAGTATCATTTCTTCAATGTTTACCATTGAGCACTAACCATTTGCGTTGTCACTAAGCGCTGAACATTTGCATTACCATTGAGCGCTGACCATTTGTCTTACCACTGAGTGCTGACCATTTGCGTTGTCACTTACCGTTGGCCTGCGCATTATCACTGAACAATAACCTGCACTAACCTGCACTGAGCATTGTCTTAAATCAATGAGAACAACAATCAGCCATATTAAAATTTATAACATATTTAAGACCTAAAAACAAACACAAAAATGGACTTTGTGCATCATGTGTACAGTATAAATTAATAATTGATTCCAGTGACCTGACCCCTCACTGGAGAGAAGAAAAAGGGGGGAACTACCTGCTAGAGCCCTTTAATTTAAAGCAAGTTGGGGGGGGGAGTGCCTTATCTCCCACAGAGAATTAAAACCAGGGTTCAGAAGAAGAGAATTTGGGTTCAGAAAGAAGAGCAGCACTTCCCCTGTTGGGGGGGGGGGGAGGAACAAAACCCCGGCTACCTACTAAAGCTATCTGGCAGCATCCTAGACATCTCTGCCTTCCTGCACAGCAGTACCCCTGGGCAGCACCCTTCCCCCCTCTCCTCAGACAAGCCGCCTTTCAGCCCCATTTCCATCAGTAACCTGACAGCTTTATGACCCAATGACCTACCCCCAGCGCCACCAACAACAAAACCTAGAAGGACAAGAGCAACTGAGCGAGAGGGTGAGAGCGAGAGACAGACAGAGAGGCTCGCAGGAGCGCCCCAGGAGTCTGTGCCAAGCCCATGGTGGGTTCCATTGCCTCCTCAAGTGCTGCTGTCCTAGAAATGTCTTTGTTCGGAGACTCCAACCTCTCTCCTGA
>NW_015174853.1:330093-347347 GCF_001447785.1 Gekko japonicus
ATTCCTGCCCCCCTTTCCCCTGGGGGCTCCTTCTGCTGATTCACTTCCATTCACACTATCTGGTGCTGGGAAAGGGGGAGGGAGGAGAACAAGAGGAGAAAGAACCATCGAAACACTGTGGAGAAGAATATTTAGATAATATATAGAGAGTGGAACAGAAAAAGGGGAAGATGCAAGGCAGGAGGGGACCAGCCACTGGTGTAGGAGAATAACGTTCAGAAGCAGGTTAGAAAAAACTGGGTATAGAAGGAGCAGAAGGAAATGGGATGTTTTGTCTGGACGCGAGACAGAAAGGATTATGCACAGAAGCTTAATGGCAGGCGATTTAAAGGGGGGGAGAAAGGGCTCGCTGTGGCGAGAGTGCGTGTGGGGCAAAGAGCTACTGGGATGGTCTGGATTCTTAGAATACTAGTGGGGGAAGTGCGGCGCTGAAAAAAAAATCTACGAATAAAACGGGACGACAGGCCCAGTGGGAGCAAGTCCGGGGGACCCAGAATGGCACGGCTGTGCAGGTGGATGAGCCGGGGAGGAGAAATTAATGCTCTCCCCCCCGCATGTCTGGAGAGCTTGAGAGCAGGGACCGCGCAGAAGGCACCGAGCCCACGACTCGCAGCCCAGTGGCTGGAAGGGAAAGCAGAAGGCTCCCTTGTCTACCCGTCTCTCCCTCTCCCCCCCGCACCTCGCCCTCCCCTCGCCGGCCGAGTGACTCACCGACTTGCAGGACGTTGTCGACGCAGCCGCTGTCGAGCAGAGCGATCCCCCTGCGGAAAGGCAAGCGGTTCTCATCGGCCGCAGCGTCTGCTGCCCTGCTGCCTCCAGCTGCGGCGCCGTTGTTGGTGGTGCTGTTGCTGTTGCTGGCCGCGACGGCCGAGGCGGTGCCAGCGGCGGTGCTCGTGGACCCAACGGCGCTAGATCCCCCGCCGGGAGCACCGGCGGCCATCAAGGTGTTGCTGGTGGTACCGTCTTCGGCTGCGGTGCAGGTGTTGGAGGAGTACATGCAGATCTCATTCTCGCTGCGGGGGAAGGACCAGTAGACCATGCGGCGCTGGACAGGCTCTTTTTTGCAGTATTCGCTCCATAAGACGCACACAGTTTCCCCCATGCTTTTTTTTGGGGGGGGGGAGTGCATCTTATGGAGCAAAAAATACGGTAGTTAATCACCTTGATCTGGAAATCATAACAACAGGCTGGCAATGGTATTTTGGGAAAACCATTTTAAATGGTCCACATCTAGCGTTTCAGCAGAAAGTTTAAGTCCTATTAAATAGTATGTAGTTGTTGTTTTATTTTTCCTTCCAACACTTCATGGAATACATTCAGGAATAAGATGCATTTCTTGTTCATTGAGGATTGGAGGTGTTCTTTTTTAGTAGGTGTTTGGCAAATATAGTTCTATTGGGAGTCCTGTTGATCTTATGTATCTGCAATGTGGTGTAGCTGTCAGAACATCATTCAGATTTCATCAGTGGTTAAGAAGTAAACATTTTCTGAGTGATTCAGATACATCTGCCTTTCTGATTAGCTAGTAAAAGACTCCATTGTTGCATGGTCAGTCTGAATGTGTGTGTTGTTGCTATGGGCAGCTTGCTGGGCTTGTTACTAACAGACAGTTGAGCTTCTAACACAGAAGGAAATATTGTCCCTGCATTCACAAGTTTGAAAGACTCTCTGTATTGCTGTCATTTATGTATTACTACATTTCTATTTTTTAATATTATTATTATTGTCTCTGCAGGAAATAAACATGATGATGGGACACAGAGTGATTCAGAAAATGCTGGAGCAAACAAGCATTACAGTAAGCGATCAGTGCTCGAAGAACAGTTAAGGCATCATTATACGGAACAAAAAAAGCTGCATGCAAAAATCCAGGAGACAGGCAAACACTTAGACCAACCTGCTTTAAGTCAGACTGCTTTTATGATTGAGTTTTTTGACGAAGGCCATCCCCGGAAGAGGCGCTCTCATTCCTTTTCTCAAAATGTGGGAGTTTTGTGCCCTGAATTGTCTTCTCCGTCACCTCATACAAAAACTGAAAAAGTGAGACATGCAGCGGGTGACTCTAAAGGGAATCAGTTACCTTTGCAGCTTGGCTCTACCCAACAAAGATCAGTACATGCAAAACTTTTAAAGCAAAAATCAGAAGAACCTTCTGCTGCATTGCCTTTCTTACAGACTGCATTGTTAAGAAGTTCTGGAAGTCTTGGACATAGACCAAGTCCAAGCGAGGATATGGAGAAAAAGTTAAAAAGCCAGCTAGCGGCAGTAACTATTGTAAAGGATGATGATGACCAAAGTGATAAAGGTACTTACACTATTGAGCTGGAAAATCCCAATACTGAGGAAGTAGAAGCTCGCAAGATGATTGATAAGGTAAGCAGCTTAAATATATTGAGACACATACTTGTGGTGTCTTTGAGAAGACCCTAGTAAGTATAATTATTTGAATAATAATTTAGAAGGGCAATGATGGTATTGCTGAAAATGTACCATTCATAAAGTTACTAAACCATCACTAATCAAAATGTTTTCTCGTGTATTGTTAGTATTCATTAAATATGACCATAATCTTTTTAAAGCAAAATTTTAAACTTTGAAAAGTTTGAAGAACACAAGCTTGTGTAAACTATACAGTAATATATTGATGACACTTTCTTTTAACTAGATATTTTGGAGCACTAATCTTATCCATATTGATTGAAATGTAGCAGACCGTAGGGTTGCCAGGTCCTCCCTGGCCACCAGCAGGGGGTAGAGCTTGTGGAGGACAGGGACCTCAGTGGGTACAATGACATAGAGTCCACCATCCAAAGGGAATTGATCTCTGTTGTGTGGAGATGAGCTGTAATTCTGGGGGGTCCCCAGGTCCCACCTGGAAGCGGGCAGCCCTATCAAGACTAGTATTGCATAAGAATAAATACATATTCAACTACAGAATACAATGAGAGTCAGCACTGTACCTTTCTCCCTCTCTCTCATTAAAAGAAAATCCTTAATTTGAACAGGTGCAACCATTTTAATCAAGTTTGGCATGCCAAATAGTTAGAAAAGTTGAAAAGAACACTATTAAAGCTATTTAAAACATTATGAAATGTTATATGAAAAAAATTAATGCTCTTTATTGTAAACTGCATACTGCCACTCCTTCCCTCTCCTGGTGTTTCATAGCAAAGCATAGCTTGCTGTTATTATATCCAGGCTGACACCTGCTCTCACTAGCATTGATGTAACAGCAAGTTATGGTTTGCTATGAAAAAAAGGAATTGAATTGTGCAGGGGGTGAGGCGGGACCGTGTGACTGAGGCTTGCTTATATGTTGCCAAGTCATGGTTTGATGTTGCATATGTATCAAACCAGGGATTTTAAGTGGAGACAAGTCTGTGTTTTATTAAATTTAGATTTCATTTCAGACAAGGTTATTTTAAGGGAGACTTAATATAATGTCTTATGAATGTGTATTGTTTTAGTTAATAGTTGTATTCAGCAGCGCTACTCAGCTATTGACAGAAGGTGCATTCCATGCCAGATCGACAAATGGGGATCGCATCATAGTTACGGAATTTTGTGAAGTCAATTCATTTATACATGTTGAAATGGATGTACAGCCATTTTTTAAAAGATGTTCTATCACTGAGGAACACAGCCCACACCCCTTCAAACATTTATTCCAAGTCACATTTCCCATAAGGTGTGGCAATTGTTTTTGCTATAGAATGAGATGTACTTTACCTACAACTGTCATTAAGGCCTCATTTTGAAGCACAAAATCTTTCAGAAATGTGGTGAACCAAAAATGAATAGAAATGCAGCAGTTACTGAAGGCCATACGTTTACAGGAAATTTTGGGAGATTTCTGTGCCTATTTTTTGTGTACAAGTAGATTCAATAATCAATTTGTCATGTCAATTCACTTCCTAGTCATCAGGAGACCTGTTTATTACACTGTGATATTTCCAGTTCCATCCACACATTGCATTACTATATTTTCATGCACACATGTGAAAGAGCAATATAAAATACTAAATTTGTGGAATTACTGTAATGCAAACAATTAGATGGCATACAAAAATCACACCATCATATATACAATTAGCAATGAACAAATAAATCAGAAGATTCCTAGTGGAAGGTGTCCCAGTTATGCTAGATATCCCTCTCTCAGGCTGGTCCAGAAAGTCAGAACCCACCCTTGATTGTGTTATGAGCATATAGTGTCCTCAGAGAGAAAGTTGGGGGGGGAGTGAAGAAGATGTATGTTCTCCCTGAGCAGTGCTTCAGTGAAGGGATGAAAATTAGGAAGATTAGAAGCTTAGAGACAAGGCACAAGGCACATTGCCTTGTCCAGAAGTCTTAATGTGATTGAAGAAATTCTAAAGCAGCTCAGAAGGGGGCCTGAGTAGAATGAGTGGGTCTCTGTCCAGGGTTTTCAGTTAGTAGAGGAGCAGTCCTTGAGGATTAGACTGAGCCTACTTCCTCCCTTGCTAGGATGCTATTTTTATCCTGTGTTTCCCATGGGCATTTACTATTGGGGCCAAATCCAAATGGTGGCTCTTTTGGAATCTTAGCAGAATTCTTCCTCTGGTTGGGGGAAGTCAGACTCTGGCTGTAGTTGGTTGGTTTGGCTTTTTGTAAATCTCCAGAAGATGGCCAAAAAATAGTAATAAAGAAGGGGAAGAAATGAAGGGTACTAGGCGAGGCTGTAGGAAAAGGTAGGATGATTGAATCTCCTGGGTGTGATAACTGTGTTACCTGAGTGGCAAGCCTGTTTAACAAAGGCTATGAGACAGCTAATAGCCCTGCTTGCCATATGTTTTTAGAAAGTGGGTGGGGCCAGCGGGGGGCCCTGTCCCACAGGGCTTCTAAATGGCCATGGGAAATTGAATTGGCTGTGCAGATTTTTTAAAAATGTGTTAGCAGCAGCTGCCACCACAGCACACGGATCTTCATTGCATGACTGAAGATAAGCTGTGTATATGCAAGAAAATATTTTTTAAACAATATGTTCAATTTAAAAGGCATCCTGTTAATCAAAACTTCTGCCTGAAATGTTGAAGAGTTACTATTAAATTTATGCATAATCTTACTCCCTGTCATTTTGTGGGGTCATACTTTTGGTTGGCTTCACCTCCTCTGGCAGCCATTTTTTGGTTGTGCACACCACCCTGTATCAGAATTTCAGAATGCCTGCAGGCTCAAAAATGTTGGAGAACCCTGAAATGAATAGTAAACACTTCGTGACTAGTATGGACATTGTAAAACAAAGTTCTGTCATATCATTTTACAGCAAAATTTAATTTTCTGTATGGTAGCTCTATGTAAGGAACACCTTGTTTTGAATGGAAACCTTTGCCTCTTTACATTTTGTCTTTGAGGCATATATCCAAATACAAGTTAAACATGTTTGGTGTCAGTTGCTCATGGTATGCATATGTTTCAGATGATATATTTCTTTGTACCTATTAGGAAGGGATCAGGTCACAACTTTTATGTACAGCTTTGGGCGGAGGCAGATCTACTGTGAAACTAATGAAGCTTAAGCTTCAGGGCCCCCAATCCCAGGGGGCCCCTGGAGCAACTTTTTTTTAATGAGTGAATTTTTCAACAAATGGAGTTTTAAAAGTGTTTGTTATTAAAATAAGGCTATTTTAGTGACAGAATCATAAGCCAATGGGTTATACTGACCTTAGAATGGAGCATGCTCAGTGTTGTAGCTTCCCCTAAAGTGGGCTGGTTGTTCCCAGCAGCCTAGCAGCTCAGCCTGGCCCAGGAAGAATCAACAGTACCATAAGGGTGGGGAACGGCCTGCACAGATCTTGTTGTTTCAAGGCCTGCTTTGGATTATTGCAGGTAAATTATTATTATTTAGAACTGTTGCAATACATGTTTTTAGTATTCTGTTTGTTAATGCTACTGAGAAGTTTGGCCTGGCCCAGGAAGAAGCTGCACCAAAAGGAGAAGGAAAGGCCTGCACAGATCTTGTTGTTTCAAGGCCTGCTTTGGATTACTGCATCTGTTGCATTGCCTCTTTTATGTTTGTGTGTAAGTGTGTTATTCATAAATACATGTAGCTGCAGTAGAACTAATAACAATAACAACTTTATGGCTGTAATTGTAGAGATCAAGACCCCAAGAGGAATAGCAATGAGTTCAAGAAAATATTAAGTGAATACCAAAAACACAAACTCAAGGAGAAACGATCTGATGAAATTTCTAAATGTCAAAAATTATCAAAGTATTTTACAATGTCAAGTCAAACTTTGTCAACACCTACAGCTGAAACAAGCCAAGCAAGCACCAGTGAAGCCAGTGATGGTGCACAAACCATAGGAGCTCTTTCTAGCAATCATCAACCCACTGTTGACACTTTTGATATAGATGACAATCACAGTGGTCAACATGAAAGTACCATGGAACAAGAAGAGTTTTCAGTTCCCTTCCTAATAATCCCCAGCATAGCGTTGGCCTTTTTTATTGCAGTTGCACACTGTCTTGACATTTTCATTGAGTTATCAGCTACGACTCCAAGAACTCTCTCTTGGTCAGTCTCCACCAGTTCGGACCCCATTCAATGTGTATTTATGGTTAGGATTTTTGGCTCCAATGTGCATCACTTTGCACTTGGCCACATTGAACCCCATTTGCTATGTTGACGCCCACTCGCCCATCCTTGACAGATCCCTTTGGAGTGCCTCACAATCCTACCTGGTTCTCACCACCCTGAACAACTTCGTGTCATCTGCAAATTTAGCCACTTCACTGCTTACTCCCAACTCCAAATCATTAATAAACAAGTTAAAAAGCATCGGACCAAGTACTGAACCCTGTCGTACCCCACTGCTTCCCACCCTCCACTGAGAAAATTTCCCATTTATACTCACTCTCTGTTTCCTATTAATTAGCCAGTTTTTGATCCACATGAGGACTTGTCCTTTTATCCCGTGACTATTCAGCTTACTTAGGAGCCTTTGATGAGGAACTTTATCAAAAGCTTTCTGGATGTCAAGGTAAACAAGGTAGTTGTTGGACACTCCCAACCAGCAACAGCAGGGTAGAATAAATATCAAATCTCATGCAGGGTGAAATGAGATAGTGGAACAAATTAACTGGAAGAGGTGGGATATGCAAACTATTAGAGAGTTAGGAATCCAGAGTCCCTACTAAGCCACAGGAAAGGGATTAGAAAGGGATTGCCTGCTCTGCCCTACTGGATATAAGCATGTAGATGGCTTATTTGAGTAGCCCCTACACCCAAACATGTAGCATGGAGAGGCCAGAATCATGTCAACTCTTACAGCTTGCCTGGCTGATTTCTATATCTGTTGAATGTTTGACATTTAGGCTGATGTGATGCCCACACACAAACATCTTGGTGGGCTCAAAGGAGGGACTGATGAACTAGCCTCATATTTAATGTGTATTTTATAGGTGGCTCAAAAGTACTGGGGAACATTTCACCTCTTGCAATAAGCACATCTTTCTCATTTCAGTGTACATTTTTTCCGCACTTTAAATTAGTTTTTATTTGTGATACAATGCAAGCAGTCTTGATGTAGACAACTTTGTTGCTGCTAGCCTCCTTTTCTTACTGTTTCATGTATTTGGGTGTAATACTTTTTAAAGAGACAACATACCGTAACTCTGATTTATAGACAAACACCATTTTCTATTTTGATATTTATTCTTGTTCTGTTAATCCTTTATGTATATTAATAGTTCAGTTGTTGCTCTTCAGGAAACGTTTCAGCCAAGCTAGTTGCATGTCAGTGGCCATTGTTAGCCCCCTAAATTAAATTACTAGGCTAGTGGTAATGTAGCAATACACAAAAGTGCTCTTTGGCTGAAAGGATCTAATAAGCAGAAAGGGACCATTGTATCTGGCCTGACACTTTTAAGACTTTCTGTTAGGGTTTGTTTTTCAGAATATGATGCTAAAAATATTAAATGCAGGGCATCAAACAGTTTTGTAATGCTTTTCTTGTGGGCGCTTAGATATATTACTGTATCATGCAACTCAGGGCTTAACTGCATGATACACTGTTAAAAAGTCCATCCTGGGGGACTGTAGAACATTCATGCACTGGGAGTTCCTGGGTAAAACTTGAAATTCCCAGGGGCACAGGAGCTTGATTAAGCCTGGAGCCTTACACTTAGATCCTGCCTAGATTTCCCCAGGTGGGGATGGGCTCCTTCTCACTGATCCTCCCCTCCCAATTCTAGTTCCTTCTCAAATTGTTCCTGGGATCCTCATTCTCCAGGAGCAGCATTTCAGGGGGCATTTTGGCTACGGTTTCCAGGTCCCTTTTACCCGCCAATGGAGGGACGGGGGGACATTCCAGGAGTGGGAAGTGACATCACCTCCCATTCCCCCAGAACAGTGTCATCACACACAACTTGCCTGCCTCCAGGGACCCAGAAGTGATGTTGGCACATTGGAGGCAACACTCTGGATTTTGGGCAAAACTTTATGGTAAAATTGGCATCAAACCCGGGCAAATTGCAACCCTATTTTTGGCTGTTGCAGCAGGAGGGAAATTGATTAAAATCATCCCTCCCCCTTGCACACATAGAAATGTAGATAGGATCCAACCCATAATGAGTGGGAAGAATGGACTTAAGCCTCCTCCATACTATTTTCTTGACCTTAAATAGCTCCAGGGACCAATATAGCATACCACTACATATGTAACCCCCAGCAGGACAAATAGCTCCCTGGGGCCATTTTAGATCAGGAAAACTTTATGTGGGAAGGTTTAAGGTCTCTCCTCTGCACACCACAGTCCTGATCCAAACTAGGCTCTTTTGCACTTGGTAATCAGGATGTACCCCGGAATTTTCAATACATGTCTACTTGACAGTACCCACAGTGGACCTAGGAATAATGGTATTGTGTAGTTGTCCTCATATTATTGCTGTTCTTGCTGCATTCTCTCACACTGCACCGAATCTCACTGCACAGAATTACTTCACTTTCAAAGGCAGACTTGGGGAAGGCAGAAGGGGCTGGAAGAGCTGGTGGGGTGATATTTCTTTTACAGCCCTTGGGATCTTGCCTGAAATTCAAAATAGTTCAGTAATTCTAGGCACATTTTTGAAGCTTTGTGATCAACACAGTCTCTGTCCTGTTCTGGATTGAGATCTGTACTGTTTGTTGCAGACAGTTTATGGGCTTTATACAGTCACCTGCTGGTTATGTGAAATTCAAACGGACCTGAAGAAATCTGTCTGAGTCCTACAATCTGTCTTTCTTTTTCTTTTTTTTTAAACTGCTCCAAAGGGCGGAATTTTATTAAGTTTTTCCATCACAATACAGTACAAACTTAACAAACAAACATTAACACAGACATACAAAACATTGACATTGATGGGGGTAATAAATCTTCATAGTTGTTATCAGTGTTCCCTCTAAGCTGAGTTAGTGTGAGCTAGCTTACAGTTTTTTAGCCTCTGGCTCACACATTTTTGTCTTAGCTCAGCAAGGATGGCTCCAGAGCCAACTAATTTATGCAGTGGCCAAATCACTCGCTCACAAATTTAATGCCAGTAGCTCATAAAGTAGAATTTTCACTCACAAGACTCCACAGCTTAGGGAGCATTGGTTGTTATAATTCTTCTACCTAAATACAAACATTGTTTTCTGCAATTACATTCTGTGAGTAAATGTCATTAAATTTCTACCTTATTGGGTTATATTAACTTTGTTTTCTTGTACCTTTGTCTTTTGTTTATTTCTGCCTACATATAGTTATTGTACCAGCTATAAAATCGTGACCAAGTGTTCCCTAACTGCAGTGCTCCTGCACAGCCCGGGGGACACGACGGGGGGCTCTCCTGGTGTCCCCTGAGCCGCAGCGCTTTCAGTGCAGGGAGCTAGGGGTGGGGCTTGCCGCCGCCACCATTAGCACGGGCTCCTGGGCTGCCGGAGCAGCGCTCTGGCCCCAAAAGACCCCTGGTAATCCCCTATAATACAGATCTCCTGGAAATCCTGTTGGGTGATCAAGTTTTGCAACTTTTTGTAAAAATTTTCTTGATTTTGATTTGGAGCATAAATGTTCACAATTAGCATCCTTTTCATTTGCCATTGCACTGCAACCATTAATATTCTTCCACCCTTTGAAGCGTAATTTTTTTTTCTGGTTGAAGATGAGCTTTTACAAGTGTAGCGACCCCTCTTTTCTTTTTCTTCTTATCTAATGCAGTGAAGACTTTGCCAAAACCTTTTACTTGTAAATATTTTTCATCCTCTTTTTTAATGTGTGTCTCTTGGAGACATGTAACATCCACATTTTGCTTTCTAAGTTGGTGAAATATTCACCTTCTTTTCTGTGGCCCATTTAAACCATTCATATTTACCGAAATAATTTTTATTTTGTCTCTGTGCATGTGCATCTTTGTTTTGGTTCTGTTTCTCCTGTTTTTCTCTTGTATGTTGTCTTGTGTTTACTGGGGATTTCCTTGTCGTTCCAGTTCTTTTTGGTTTCTGTGGTTTTCCATTGAGTGCCGCCACTCCTTGTACACTTTCTTCTTCCTCTTCTTCTTCCTCTTCTCCCTCTTCTCCCTCTTCCCTTTCCTTCTTATTCTACTAGCAGGTCATCTCCATAAGTTGTTAGAAAGTCTTCAGCCTTAAAAATCGATGTTATTCTATATTTTTTACCTTTGAAGGTAAATTGATTAAAATCATCCCTCCCCCTTGCACACATAGAAATGTAGATAGGATCCAACCCATAATGAGGGTTGGAGCCATCTGTAGGTTATGTTGTTTTTCCTCAACAATGTTGTCAAATTGATATATTCTTTTCTCTTCTCTCTGACTCTCCAAGGAATTTCTTTTAAGACATTGATTTCTGTCTCCTCCATCATCAATGGTGATGCATTCACTTCTCTCAGTATCTTGTCTCTGACAGCCCTCTTATGGAAGCGAATTTGCACCTCTCTTGGTAATTGAAATCTCCTTGGATAGGCTGAATTCATTCTGAACGCAACATCAATTTCTTGAGTAATCTTGTCCACGTCTTCCATGTTCATATGTTCAGCTAGTAATTTCGCCATTTTGTTGGAGAGGTCTTCGTTCTTTTCCTGAGGTACATTTTGGAATCTTAGTACAAAAGCAGCCCTTTCAACCTGAAGTCTTGTAATATCTTGTTCCAAAGTAGATTGTCTCGTATCTGTATCTCAAATCTTGGTTTCCATTTCTCTTGTTTTGGCTTCTATTTTTTCTGTTGTAGTGCTCAGTTCAGTAATTTTATGAGTATTATCTGTTATTTGTTTCTGAAGTGCTTGCATGCTTGTGGAGAACTTTTCAGTTATTTCTTTCATCACATTTTTAATGGGATCTACCGCTTCTGTAGTAGAATTTCAGATTTCCTCCATGGTGACTTTAGTTGGTTCCACCGCATCGCTGATTGAACTTACAATAATCGCCTTGACCAATGCTTGCATTTCTTTTTGTGCGGGAGCTGAGAATTTAGAAATGGTAGAGCTAAAGACTCCTGGTGAGGAAGCTGGTGAAGGAGCTGGTGTTTTAACTGTCTTAATTTGACTTGCTTGACCTGCCATCTTGTAGACAGGGCTGCATTGGTTAAATCTGTAAGGTTAATTCAATTTTGGCAAAATTTCCAAAAAATTTCTTCCCCTTTAACTCCAATGCTTTTTTTTTCCTCTTAAAGGTTGTTTAGGAACACCAGTAATCCCTGACTAACTGCCCAGATTTTGTTTTTAATGGCTAGGTTGGTTGTTAGGGTTTTCTCCAGTACAGTGTTTTGGTACCATAAACCACAAATATGTGTTTCAACCAGCCAGTTTCAATTCACAGTCCAAGTATCGGGGGGGGGGGGCACTTTTTAAGGCAGTTGGTTGGTGTTCCACAATTAATGAGATTACAGCTTTCTCCCCTGGAATTCCTTTATAATAATGGTCCCCTTTGCTTTATTTCAGTCTATTTTATTTTATTTTGTTTTTCTGAGACCCCAAAAAATGTGTAAAGGATTTCCCAATATTCCAGACCCTGCCCCAGCTGGGGTAAAAATGGGGAACGTTGCAAAGAGATCTCTACAGTCTCTACAGTCCATAAATATATAAAGTTAGCCATCAACATGTGAAATGATCAATTACTTAGGTTAGTTCCTTTTAAAGAATCGCCCTATATTGAAAAGTGAAAGTAAAGCTGTCTCCGTCTATCTCTTTTCGTTGGCCACTTATACCGGGGGGGGAACTCCCACCTAAGCTTCTAAAATTTTCAGGGCTAAGGTTTTGACAGTTCACTCTCTGTAAGCCCCCAAAATAAGATTTTTTTACTCACAGCTGTTCCAAGTGCTTGTCCGGTGGTGTTTCTAACCCCCCCCAGTGCAGGAGCGGCGGCTTCGCCCATAGAGATGGGCTCCTCTTTGGATCGAGCGTTGGAGGCGATCCCTGGTTCTCCCCGTGAGTAGCCATGGCACAGGGGACCAGATCAAGCCTCTAGAGGCTCACTACCCCCTTCCCTGGGGGAGTGAGGGGTCTCCGATAGATCGTGATAAGGGGAATAGTTGGAAATTGCCCCCCCCAAGAGAAATGCAGTCTGGATATGGGGCGCACTTGTTGACAAATAAAGCCAAGAAGTCCAGAGGGGATAGCACATGAAACCTTTCATGAACTATGCTAACTAAAACAAATTGTATCTGTTAATATACTTAAAGAACTTTATTTCTGTTAATATTTTAGAGGCAATGCATATTGAAAAATTCACAAATTTGTAACAATACCATATTACTGAATTGATATAGATATATATAGACATGTATATGTGTTTTGAATTAAAATATTTAGTATGCATCCCAGGTATTTTGTTTCACTATATTCAACTCCATGTGTAAAATGTTCAAGTCCTTTATGAAACAAAAATTGTTTTGCTGTGTGCTTTCCCTTCAAAATTGTAGAAAATCAGTGAAGGTACACAGATAAGTATGCATTGAATATGGTGATGGATTAACCAAGATGGATTTATTGAAAGGGGCATTCCAAAAATAAGGAGTACCTGAATAGCCCAGATCAGTTTGAGCTTGTTAGAACTTGGAAGCTAAGTGAGGTTGGCCATGGTTAGTACTTGGATGGGAGACCACCAAGGAAAACCTGAGTTGCTAAGCAGAAGAAGCAGAAGAAGGCAATATCAAGCCACCTGTGCTCATCACTTGCCTTGAAAAACCCATGAGAGTTTGCTATAGGTCCGTTGAGACTTGAGGGCACTTAATTAAAAAGATGGGTGGCAGGGGATATATGTAATGGAGTTATGCTTATTTGCTCTAGTTGTAAGAGTTTAATATGTGGGGCTAATATGGGAAAGAGGGAACTTACTGGGACCCAGTTCCTTCGCCTGCCTTAAATTCAGCTGTCATGTGAGTTGGTTTACTGCCCCCTTTTTGCAAATCACCAATGATTCCACATTTTCCCTGAATACTAGCCCCTTCACGGTGAGCTGTTTTTAATGTAAATGTAAAGTACCTATACAGAATTATGTATTAGCTGTAAAAATGGTATGTGAAATACCTCAACTACTTTTAACTTTACAGTTAGACTTTTCTCATAGTCAGATGAACAACATTAGGAATAAGTCAGTAATTCATTTCCTTACCTTCAAACTGATATGTACCACTTGTTCAATGTTCCCTCTAAGCTGTGGAGTCTTGTGAGCAAAAATTCTATTTTGTGAGCTGCTGGCACTAAAGTTGTGAGTGAGCAATTTGGCTGCTGCCTAAATTAGTTTGCTCTGGAGCCTTCCTTCCTGAGCTCAGACAAAAATGTGTGAGCCGGAGGCTAAAGAACTGTGAGCTAGCTCACACTAACTCAGCTTAGAGGGAACACTGCTTGTGGTCACAAATTCTTTCTATTTGTGAAGCAAAGAGCTTGCAAAATTTACATGGCATGAGTTATTAAAACTTTTAAATGATGAGATTATTGAACCGGTAGTGAATACCACCCATACATTCAGGTTTAATAATATCAGGAAGGTTTTCAGTTAATGTTTGTGATGATTTTGTTTTATTTTCAGGTTTTTGGAGTGGATGAAAGCCAGGATTATAATAGGCCTGTTACCAACGAAAGCCAGAAAGATTTAGTAAAAGATTGGGCTATATATTCTGCTACAATAGTGCTGGAAGAAAAAAGACCACTGAGTACCACTGGATTTCTTGACACAGAGGTAGCATTCAATTTTTGGAGTCATCATATTTTTTCTTCCAATAAGGGAGAAAACCTTAATATAGTCAGTATTAAGTAGGTAGCAAGCTTTGTTTAGAAAACATTAACTAACTTCTGTATTAATCTTTTCTATCTCTGGTTTCTTTTTTAGAGAACTATTATCTTAGTAATGGAAAAATGGGCAGTTTTCACTTTTTTATTGCTCTGGTTGCGTGCACCGCATAGCATGCATATCAGTGCAATGTTGCATGTGTGTATTCTTATAATACACAAGAAATGAAGATGGAATTTATTATCCAACTAAGGAAAATTTATATATGGCAGATTTTGCACATCATTTGCCAGAGTTTACATGGGAGTTAGTCGACTACACATCTAAAATTCATGAGTGTTAAAATAAAACTTGCAGAATCTGAGCTTAAACAAAAGGGAGTTAATCTTTCCATATGGAAAGATATAATTGACTTCTGCAAAGGCACTGCCATCCTTTGCCTTGGAATCGGTATGGGTAGACACAAGATTCATACTATAACTTTGTGTGAAATAAACCTCTGTGTCAAGTTTGGTAAACATTAGTAATGTTCTATGGCTTGATGAGTACTCAAATGTCTTAGTAATGGTTATGTTTCAAAAAATCTAGAAGTGCTTCACTACTTAATTAGACTGCTGATCTTCTGTTTCTCTTCCTTTAACACTTACTTTGTCCTCTGAAGTTCAATATAATCGTTATCCACTCTTCCTGTACTCAAATTAAGCTATGTGTTCTGTTCCCTTATTATTCAGTGTCGTATTATATAGATATTATCCCAACAATAACAATTTTTGGCTTTCTTACATATTATCATATGAATCTGGTTCGTTATCAGATTTTTTTGCAACAAAGAAGTTTTCCAGTTCTCCTGTCTTTAGCAGTACTCTATATCACCTGAAAAGCTGCCCTAATTCTTAGCAATAGCATGGGATGAATCCCAAGGAGGAATATCATGGAACTCCTACATATATCCTTACATGAGCAAAAGACGGTTTATGTCATCATGGCTACACAGTATCTGCTCTGTTCCACCATTCTAAGATTTCCTGTTAAATAATGCAGTTGCACTCTGGGTGGCAGACTTGCATCAACTTGAATCAAGTTGTTCGTCCGATTGAAAGGTTATACTTGTTAGCTAAGAGCTTTGGAAGAAGGCGTCTGAATTCAAGAATACCCAGCAGTTGATTTTATTGTACATGGATACAGAATTGAGACCTGTATGATAAAGAGTCATCGAAACGAACGGTAACTCGAGAAGTTCGTCTTGTCCGTTCATCTTGATGTCATCATCCTTTGTTTGATGGTGCCTTGCTGTTAAGAACAAAGATTAAACATCATGAAGCTCATCAGTATTATAGCTTAATCATTGTCTATTATTCTTATAATTGTGTGCACTTCAGTATTCAACAGCCTGTACAGTTCCATTCTATCCTTTGTTCTCTCCCCCCCACACACACATACACTATTTTAAGAAGAGTTGTAACAATGCAGGATTTTTAAACTTCAGCTGTACTTTTAACTTACTTTTGCTTAGTTTTTGGAAATGACTGCTATTTTATAAACCTCAAATTACTTTTCTCCATTCTAAATTTTCTCTTCATGCTTGCCTCTTCGATTCCTGCTTTTAGATTCTTCCTTTTGGTTTTATTGCTCTGATTTTTAGACTATGTAAAATGCCATTTCTTTTATCTGTTTATTTGACGTCTAGTCTGCTTTTCTCACAGGGACTCAAGGCAGATTACAATTTTTTTAAAGCAATTCAGTAAAACCTGGATTTTATTAGAATTTTTTTGCTTATGCCAGTCAGGGACAGATTGAGCTAATGAAATGCCCCCTGAGCATGCTGTTTGGAGCAGTCTCTGAGAGGCTGCTTTATTTACTGGCCAGTGTAGCGATGTTTGCAGGCTTACTCACTGGCCACCGTGGTTCAGACTTGGCCAGTATTTATTTATTGATTGATTGATTTTATTGATTTTTATCCCGCCTATCCAGCCTAGGCTGGCTCAGGGCTGCTCACAACAGAATAAAAGCTCTCATAATACATAAAACACAATTCATTACACTAATACAGTTCCTAATAAGATAATACAGCAATATAAAAACAGCATTAAAGTCAAACATAGTGTTAAAGTGCTAGCAAATTCCAATTTTTGCTTTAACTCTATTGGTCTGCTTCAGTTAGGGGAAACTAGGATGGGCGGTAGTCTCAGGGACCAATGGCTCAAGGCTTCCACCATGGTTATCAGTTGTTGTTATTGATTGGTGGTGGTGGTGGCTCCAAAGACCTGGCAGAAGAGCTCTGTTTTGCAGGCCCTGCGGAACTGTAAAAGAGCATCGGGGACAACACCACCCCTTGCAGCACTCCACATTCTAGTGGGTGCCTTCGGGACAGCTGATTCCCCAGCGCCACTCTTTGTCCCTGCCCTGGAGAAAGGAAAGAAGCCACTGTAAGGCTAGTCCCTGGATTCCAATGTCGGTGAGGCGGTGGATCAGTAGCTGATGGTCAACCGTGATGACAGGTTCAGCCAGAGCCTCTTCCCACACTTCAGCCAGCTGAGTCCTTGCCAAATGGCACCAGCCAATAGCAGTATGGGAAGGGGGGCAGTAGGTTGAGTTTATGCCCATGGTGACTACCAATGATTGTGATTTTTTATTTTTAGTAACTGTCTTAGGCATTTTTAACTGAGAGGGTAGAATAAAATATATTCTCTTGTTTATGCATACATGATTACCACAGAACTTCCTATATGAAAGTGTCCGAGGCCTTATGCTTGCCATGATCCCATGAAGTGATTTGGAATTTATATAGCAGTTATATATACACAGCCACAGTTGTGATCTGCATGGTTTCGGGGTTGATTTAAAATCCTTATTTCTGTGAGAAAAACAAGAAGTGTGCTGATTGAAAAGTAGTTCAGTTACAGTAGTGTGACAGGATGCTCAGTGGTTTGAGAGAGAAGCACTATGACCTGTGTACTCTTTAATTATGCATACCTCTGCTCAGTTCTCTGTTCTACATGTGGCAATCACCCAAGGTCTATATCTGGAGACATG
>NW_015174853.1:347411-430501 GCF_001447785.1 Gekko japonicus
AGTTGCATTGGAACTTAGTTTGTAGTTTGTATTGTTCACATCTAAACAGAATATCTTTGAAAATACATTGCATAGGTCTACAGTATACACAGGAATTATCATTATCTACTGCCGTAGATGACTTGACCTGGATAGCCCAGGCTAGCCCGGTCTCATCAGATCTCGTAAGCTAAGCAGGGTGGGTCTTGGTTCGTACTTGGATGGGCGACCACCAAGGAATATCAGCGTTGTAATGCGGAGGCAGGCAATGACAAACCACCTCTGAATGTCTTTTGCCTTGAAAACCCTATGGGGCCACAATAAGTTGGCTGCAACTTGACAGCACTTTCCACCACCCTTAGATTATCTTTAAAAAAAAATTGTATTCTACATTTTGAGAGAAACCCTGACTTAAAAGCATTTAACTTGGTCCAAAGGAGAGAATATTTTATAGATTTTTCAGTGCTCTGCAAAATCCATCAGAAAAATGTAAAAACATTCTCAAAGAAAAGTGAAAAAAGCACTTTTCCTCCAGATTTCTCTGGGCTTTTCCCCTAGCCCATGCATCTCTCTTTCAAAACCATTTCAATGTAATGGTGTTGTCATTTTGGCAGTCCAGAGTACTTGATGGACTACATCCATGCTTCCTGTCCATACTTTCTGGTTTCTGTTATGCCTACTAGAGGTCCATCTTGCCTGCAGACACTTGGTCTAACTGAAATCTGTTAAAACTGTCATATTCCAGTTGGCTTTAATTATTTCTTCTCCTTTACTGTGTCTAAATTTGTACCATTGGATTTATTGGCTACCTACTGTAGGATATTCTCTTGTTGGGTTAACAATGACTGCAGTTCTACTGTTCATTTGTAATCTTCAGCTATTTTAAAGTTCCCTTTAAGACTGCTTTTTTTGTATTCTATTTATGTTTTGACTGTATTTAATTTTGTAAGAAGTGTTGATTGCCACAATGCCACAATGAAGTGGGATCTCTGTCTGAGTTTTGTATCTGGAATCCTGGGCCAGGTACCTATAAGGGTGCTGAGACAAACACTCCCTTTGTAACTTTGATTCTATTATCTAATACAATATGATAACAAACTCCCAGAGTTAAGCTTTCTGTGGGCCCACTATTTGCGTTTCAATAAGCAAATCTATTTCTCTTACTTTTCAACTTTACTGGACTTTATACCCTCTCTGGCATTCACAGCCACTCCACCTCCAACCCTTCCCTCCCTATCCTTCTGATATAATTTATACCAGGAATCACTGTATCCCACTGATTATCCTCATCCCACCAAGTTTCTGAAATGCCCACAATGTCTATGTTCTCCTCTGATACTGAGCATTCCAGCTCCCCCATTTTACCTCGGACACTTCTGTTATTTGCATATAAATTTCCCAGACATGTTAGGCCTGCAACCTCCCTCTTGTGGCCTCTAGACCTTGCCAGGCAGTTAATATTGTTTGTCACCCTTTCAGTGGTTAATCCTAATCCATTTCCCCCTAGAATACTAACATCTACCCCTTCATCTCTTAGAGATGAGCTATCCCGAACCAGAGACATATCATCTCCTGTCAGCTTTCCCTCAAGATTTATTTTAAAAACTGCTCTGCCACCTTTTTGACTTTAAGCACCAGCAGCCTGGTTCATTCTTGGGACAAGTGGAGGCCGTCTCCTTTGTACAGGTCCTGCTTGTTCTGAAAAGCATCCCAGTGCCTAACAAACCCTTCCTCCCTATACCCAGAGGTCATTTCGCAGGGGATCGCAGTTCCCCCGGGTGAGGTACGGGGGCGGGGCACATGACGAAGCCCCACCCCCTGCTTCCGGCTGCCCCGCTTCCGGCCCTCATTCAGCCAGGAGGAGGCAGGAGAAGAGGGAGGGTAAGTTGCTTCCTCCCTGCCTCTCCCCACCCCTGCCTGCCTGGGGCCAGGGAGGGCCTTCACGGGGCTTCCTTGCACTCCCGCCGGCCTTGCAGGTCCACCGCCGGCAGTAGAACTGCAAGGCCGGCGGCGGCAGCCGGGACCATTGGGGGCGGGGTGTGTGGCCTTATGACACACTTCCGGTGATGTCAGGGGGTGTGGCCTTATGACACACTTCTGGTGATGTCAGGGGGTGTGACATATGCTAATGAGTTATGCTAATGAGTTCCCCTAGCTCTTTTTCTACGAAATGACCCCTGCCTATACCATTGTGAGGCAAAGCACCCTGATTTTCCCCCAAGGGTTAACATGAATATTAGCAGGCCTTCTCCAGCTTGCAGGTGTCAGTAATTGGGACTCCCTGCCTACACCAACCTTATCTCCTTCAAAGCCAGATTCAAGAATGTGGTAATTGGCTAATTGTCAGAACCTGTGTTCAATTCTGTAACTAGATGGGAAGGGGGAGGCAGGAGTGGATGTTGTCATCTGGAGGGTTCCATCAAGCAAGCTCCCTGATAGAGTTTGGGAGACAACCTAATTTCAGATGGTCAAAGTCTATAATTAAGCCATAAAGAGAGAAGCCATGCTAATTTTATGATTTGACTGGGCAGTGGCTCTGACTATGCCAGGTTTCATCGCGATAGACCACTACGTAGACAATGCTTAAGCCTCTAGCTTGGACTCTGATATTCTAAAAGTTGTGCCATCTAACACCAGATATTGAAGTATTAGACAGAAAAGTTAGCTTTTCTTATTTTCATGCTGCAGGATTGTATAGACTGTGTTGCATAGTGATAGGTTATTTCTTAAAGTATTTAATAAACCTTCATATATTTTACAAATGTTGGTTTCTTGTGTGCAGATAACCTTTAGGACCCACAGGTCTGAACACCGCTTGCTTGCCCAAGGAGTCATGACTCAGAGGGACCCAGAGGGACCATCATCTCATCCACGCATTGAGACTCCTAATTTGTGTCTGTCTAGCTGGCCCTGTGCGTGGAACAGGCAGCAGTTCTGAGAAGGCTGTCTTGGAGGTCCAGGTCCTGAGTCTCCTGCCTAGCAGCCTAAATTTTTCCTCCAGGACCACATTACATTTCCCCACATCATGGGTGCCAACATGTACCACAACCACTGGCTCCTCCCCAACACCATCTACCAGCCAATCTAGTTTAGCAGATGTGTGAGTTCAGCAGTAGGATGAGGAGGTCAGGGCACTAGTCCCTCCACATCCCTGAAAGTAAGCACACTTTCCACAAACATCTGCATTAATAGGAAATTTGTTAAGAAGGGAATTAAAAAAAAAAATGAAGATAGAATACCAGCAGGGAATTGGGGGCTATTCAGTGCATTGCACTGAGTGCAACATGTATGACTTGTTAGATGTATCCTACTCCAAGAATAGCAGTTCCGCTGCTGTCAGGAAGCTTGAGGGTCAAGGGAAAACAGGCCATTGTGCTGAAGAAAGGGGGAATGTTCCCTCAGAAGGGACCCCTTTTGCAGTTGAACAGATATCCTTTTGCACCAAGGAACCATCCCTGTGCAGGGAGGGGGGGGCTCTTGGTTGGTGATTAGATCTTTAGGTATGTAGATAAATGGGTTGCAAACCTGCAAACTGACCACATGGTGACTTGTCTGCCTGGATATTTTGTGAGTCAGCCTCTGTTTTATTAACAGTAGGTATTGCTGAAAGGGAGCTCCTCAAACAAGGGCTCCTCTCCTACCCAAACTGCCTTTTACTTCAAATGCTAATTTAATTTCAAATGTTAATTTAGTAGTTCTAGCCTTGGATTAAAGGGGACTCTAGCTGACTAGCCTCAGCATTTACAGAAGGCATCTAACTACTTTTCTTGTAGAAAAAAACCCTTTCTTTAAAGAATGTGAGAATTAGCTTTAAATTTTAGATTTAGTTAAAATTGGACCCATTTTTAAGTCCTACCTATATTTAAACCCTAGCTGCAGTTTGTTATTCCCCCCCCCCTTTTTTCTATTACAAAAACTTGTCTAAGGTTTAGCCTCTTCTGTGAATTCACGATCCTTAGCCTCTAGTATTAGTACTTTATAGTGTAATAACGTTTAAAAATGATATTAGAGTGTAAACTAGCCCTGTGGCCTCAGTTTAAATCCTTGTCCTTTGTTTGAGCCTGTTGAGAACTAAAATTAGTTACATCTGAGTAGTTTGAGCAGCCACAACTGAACTAAAATTAGAACTAGACCACAAAATTAGAATGGAACTAAAATTAGAACTAAAATTAGCTACAACACTGAGAAGTTACAAAATGTTGGTACCTAAAGGTAATTTTTTAACTATTGCCTTCCTTACTATTTTAAGCTGTGTCACTTAGCCTATCTTGATAGAATTTTATATTAATACTCGGGGGGGGTGCACACACACTCATATACTCTCTCTTTGCTCGTCTGCTAACCTCTCCTGTTTATTTCCTTGTTCCAAATACGTTGCCACTCGAGTTGGGACTCTTCGGCCCTGGAGTAGGGCCTGCTACCTCACAGACTTTATAAGTTGATCTGGTGCTTATTTTGCCTCAGAATAATTGAGGCCAATACAATCATCCCTTCCTTTTGTGTTCCATGTTGTATATGGAAATACAGAAACATATATTGATCGTCATGGCTCTTGTGTAGTACCACATGGGGACTACACACATGCAGGCCAGCCACAGAGCTGAAGTTTCTCAAGTTTACTAGATCCTTCTAAAACTGTGTTGGAGCATTCCTCCTCCCCTCCAACTGGCACTGGCATTTTCCCACCCAAACCACCACATGACGGAGGCAGGGAGAGCACTGCACCCTTAGTCCTCTCTCTGCCTCTATGGAGATAGGAGCCTTTTTTTTGTCTAGCTCATCTCCTTTACCTCAGAACATTTTGGTGAGGCAAAAGCGGGGGGGGAGGTTATTGTGGCATTCCCTGTGTTATAGGGGTTGTTTGACATTGGTAAAGGCATCTGGACAAAGCCCACCTTGGTTTCTCCTGCTAGGAAGCTTGAAAATATTCATAGAGTATGGGAAGAGGGCTGCGAATTTTTGTTTTCACACCTTAGTCATAAAAGTAATTACCTCAAAACACCAATTGGGGGCACAAACTTTACCCTTTGATAGACAGGGTAGAAAGTTGGATGGCCTGGGCAGGAAATCTGTTCCTCTGAAGCCTTGACACTAAGGTTAGCCAATTATAACACCATCATGGGACGATACCAGATTTTCTATGGGACCACAGCTCCCAGTACATTGCTACCTTGCCTGATGACAAAAACAAATCGCAAAACCCTTAGCTAAGGTCATTCAAGCTGATGGGGTCAAGTTAGGGAAGCACCAGTAGTATGCCATGTGGTTGACTGTACGAGCAGGTCCATAGCCTCGGCCATCTTTCTGAGCACCACTCCTGGCTGTGCTCTACAGCCCTGCTGAATGATACAAGGGCTAAAGTGGAAGACCTTCCCTTTGAAGTTGCGGAAAAATAAGCTAACCACTAAGGCATTAGGGATTACAGGACCCCCCTCCCAGACCGACAAACAAAAGTATTTCCCTAGGCATCTTCTTCAGCCTCAGAATTACAGGCAGTAAAGGCACTATACACCACAGCAGGATGCCCCTTTTCATTCACACTACGTTTCTCATCAGCAGCCTTGGAAGCAGCAAAGCAAGCAGGCTCCAAAATCTTCATGAGATCCTAATGGCTGGGGCAAGTCATTCCAATGACTCGTGGGGGGGGGGGCTTCAGCTGCTCAGTTTAGTTTCTGATTAGCTCATTTTTTTTCAAGTTTGGGAGCATATAATGGCCCCTTTAATGAAGAGGTGCCTCCAGAGTGGTGTTCTTTTGCTCTTTTTGTGTTGCAACAGGAAGTTTCTCACCCTAATGATAAATAGGCCCAAATCAGAAGTTGAAATTGCTGCCCCAATTGGAAAGCTTGCCTGGTTTCTACACTAGGTATTTCTTGATTGGCAAAAAGATGATGGGGGTGAAAGGCCTGTTTTAGACCTCAGGGACCTTACTAAGTTCTTAAAGGTCTTCAAATTTCATGCCTACTTTATCTCCGGTACTCTCCCTGTTAGAAAGTGACAGTTGGTTTGCAGTCATCTGTTTAAAAGATGCATATTTCCACATATCTATCAATGAGTGCATCAGGAGGCACCTGTGTTTTCAGTGTGGCTCATCACATTTCCAATATACCGTCCTGGCTTTCAACCTAGTGACTGCCCTCAGGTTGTTCACCAAATGCTCATCTATTGTAGTTGCTCACCTTTGTTTCAGAGTTTGTACGGTGTATCCATATTTTGATGGCTTTTTCACGGCCTCCTCAGAGGCTTTACTATCAGACAATGTTGCCTTAGCCCTATCCATTTTATGATCTTTGGGTCTGATAGTGAATGAGGGAAAATCCAGGCTAAGCCCGTTGCAGGCTATTTTATTTATAGGTTGAAGTTTAGGCAGGGCATGACCTTTTTGCCTAAGGATAGTCTCTGTTCAGAAGCTAGTAAAGAAGTTTTCTTCCAATAGGTTCCAATCTGCCAAGGTTCTACAGAGGGTATTGAATTTTATGGCCTGAACTGCCCAGTGGGTCCATTTCCCCACCTATCTATGAGGACTACAGAATTGGTTCCTCTGTAGGTTTAATGCCCACATGGACTCCCAATGGAAAAAGGTTTTAGTCCCTAGATTTGTGCTGTGGTGCCTGTCATGGTTGGTTGACCTCCCCCATATCTTGGCTCTATCTGGTCTTATGTATGCAATGCAAGATTGCTGTATGTGTATGGTGGATATTGGGTTGCAAGGTCTTCCCCATCCTCAGGCCCCTCTCTTTTAAGCATTTTCTTTTGCTGCTGTTTGAGTGTGTGCAGTGCTGTGTGTTACTTTTAGGTTAGTTTTTTCGGAGTAGGGCCAGAATCACATTTTTTGCATCTAGGTTACTGTGACAGACAGAGATTCATGCAGATAACTTACGAAATACTATTATAATTTGTTTGTGGTACTTAAAGCCTGTGAATGCTTTGAATATCCTTAAGTAAACTTATGCTTATTGCTGTTAGGCATTGTAGAATATAGATATAATTATTGTAAAAATTGACTTTAGTGTTCTCAGATTTTTCTGAACCTATCTTCTCAGTTTTGCACCTTTTTTGTAGTGACAAGGATGCTAACAGCTACGTATCAGATAATCTAAAATCAGGTAAAAGAGTAATCTATGTTAATATCTGTTATCAGGAAAGCACTGGTACGCCTGGAAGCAAACGCTGGGTGTCGCAGTGGGCAAGTCTAGCTGCTAACCATACAAAACATGAAGAAAGTGAACTGCGTGTAGAATCAACTGCTTCTCTAGAAAATGGTACGATAAGTTCTTTTCTGATTACTCTTTCTGAAGTAATGTTATGGAACCACCTTATTTAGTTGCAGTTTTAAACACATTCATTGTGCTTAATTTTTCATTCAATGTATCACTGCTTTTTGGTTAAATTGTGTCGCTGTTTGTGAAGCAATTATACTAGATAATTGTAAATAGATGTACCTGCACTATTTTATAAATGAGTTAGGATGTAGTAAGATTTTTTTTTTAAATGACATGTACACTAGAAGGAAAATGTAGGCTTGGATCCACACGAATGTTTTCATGAGTGCAAGGATTTCCACCTAGGGAGTATGATTTTCTTACTTCCCACTTCCCACAGCAGCCCTAAATGTCCTAAAATAATCTAGAGTTCCTGTAAGGTTGTTTTAGTGTGGTGTTGAATGAGTCCATAACACTTTCAGAAGCTCAGTGATCTGTGATTCTTGCCTAAAACTTTCTTTAAACTGTATTTTATTTGTCTTTAGATGCTGACATCAGTGAATCTGGAATATCTGTTAGAAGTGCTGGCTCAGTTGGATCTTTGACCAGCCTAGGAGATCGAAAAAGAAGAACACTTCCACAATTGCCAAAACAGGAAAATGTTACAGAAGGCCAGAAAACAAAGCTTACAACTCATCAGAGATCAGAGATAGGAGAAAAACAAGACACTGAACTTCAAGAGAAAGAAACTCCAACTCATACCCAAAAAGAAATAGGACAGGATATTGGGAAAAGTCTGACTAAAACTAGCAGAGTAGTAAATGGCCTTTCTCCTAAAAGTGACAAAACATTTTTTCACTCCAGCAGTTGCTCTTCCTCTGGCAAAGAGAGAAGTGAAAATGGCCGAGAAGCTAAAATTCAACAACAAGAACAAAGTGAACTAATACACTGGATCCCCACTAAACTGTCTTCTGCAAAATCTTCAAATCAATTGGAAAAAGGGAGAGAAGAGACTTCTGTTCCCCATAAAGTAGACAGTAAAGAAGAGGCACTGGGACGTGGTGCAGGCAAAACCGAAATAAAGGGGGCACAAAGTGAAGGGAAAAGAAGAAAAGCAGAGGAAACTACAAAAAGTCAAACTACAAAAGGATTTAGCGGTGATAAAAAAGAATCATCAAAACCGTTAGTGAGACAAGGTAGTTTTACGATAGATAAACCAAGCACAAATATCCCAATAGAGCTAATCCCTCATATTAACAAACAAACTGGAACTACTCCACCATCTTTTTCTTTAACATCCATAAGTAGAATATCTGAAAAAAGTGATTCAGTGGAAACAGATTCTAGTCTAGATACCACACTCATTTTAAAAGATACAGAAGCTGTAATGGCTTTTCTTGAAGCTAAGCTGCGTGAAGAAAACAAAACAGATGAAGGACCCGAAACTCCCAGCTATAACCGAGATAATTCCATTTCACCTGAATCAGATGTGGATACTGCTAGTACAATTAGTCTTGTTACTGGTGATAATGAAAGAAAATCAACTCAGAAAAGAAAAAGCTTTACTACCCTCTATAAAGATAGGTGTCCCACTGGTTCTCCATCTAAAGATATTTTGAAGTCATCTTCTACAAGTGCAAGAGACAAGATTGAAAAGAGAACAAAAAGCCGTTCTTCAGATGCTGCTTCTAGAGGTGATACACGCAAGATTGTGCAGAACAGTGGCAGAATAAGGCAACCTTCAGTAGATTTAACAGATGATGACCAAACTTCTAGTGTACCTCATTCTGCTATTTCTGATATCTTATCTTCTGACCAGGAAACATGCTCTGGTAAATCACATGGGCGGACTCCTTTTACCTCGGCAGATGAACATTTGCATTCCAAAACAGAAAGTATTAAGTCAGCTAAACTGAAAACTTCTTCAGCATCAGCTGGACAGTCCAGTAAGTCAACCACCCTACCAAGGCCTCGCCCCACAAGGACTTCTCTCTTGCGTAGGGCACGGCTCGGTGAAGTCTCAGATAGTGAACTTGCTGATACAGATAAAGCATCAGTAGCTTCTGAAGTATCGACTACAAGTTCTACATCCAAGCCCCCATCAGGAAGAAAAAATATCTCCAGAATTGACTTACTTGCCCAGCCACGTAGAAATAGGCTTGGTTCTTTATCAGCACGTAGTGACTCTGAAGCAACAATAGCTAGAAGCACTACATCGTCTCGTACTCCAGAAGCCCTAATTAGAAGTGGCATTAGGCTAACACCACCAGCAGATGGTACTAAAGTTTCTCCTAGAGTTAGAGCAAACAGCATTTCTCGACTATCGGACTCCAAAGCCAAATCTTTGTCATCAGCCCATAATTCTCCATCAGGTATGAAAAGATTTTAATGTTGCATGTTTAAGTTCAGTCTTTCTGTACTTTTCATTTTCAATTTGAGACTGACAGTGGAGCATTCTGGAATATTTTCAAATAACATGATGTAACTTACCAATTCTAATACAAAATGATAAAACTTTGGCTAAATGTTATGTTGCTAAAAGCCTGGTTCATAAGCTTTCACCTTTTAGGAAAATATACTTCATGTAATTCTGCTTTTCTATTATAAAATTTGAAGAGAGAGAACAAATATTTTAGGCTTCAAAGTTGCTTCTGAAACCAGGTGTTGTTATTTATATTGTTTAGCTTGTTGATCTTGGATTAGGGTTACCCATTCCCTGTTAAATCATTATAGTTGGGTCTGGACACCGGTACAACTCCATGCTTCAGTTCCAATTTATAATGTGGCAGTAGTAATTTCAGAAGGTCTATTATGAGATTGACTTGAGAATTGTGCTGTAGGAACTGCAAGTGATAATCAATGGATGCTCCTCTCATAATCTTGAAAAATCTCTTCCCCTGGTTTTAAAGAAATAAACCAGTAGAATTTTATTCCATTCCAGTAAAGTTAATACCTCTGATTTGATTATAAATACTACTTTTTCACCAGCATTGTACTAAGTGCTGTGCAGGAAGAAAAAGACCTTGCCCAGTGGGTTTATGTTACAAATAACATGGCAGAAGAAAACTGAAAGATGATGACCAATACAGAGTTACTGTATTTGTTTACTGCATTTATCCCCTTTTCTGGTTGAAATTCAAGGCAGATTAAAGTTATAAAAACAATGCAAAAAACAAACCAGTTTTATACATACAATGAAGAATACATTAAAACTAGTTATACAATTTAAAAACAATGAAATAAGAATTGTATGATACATACAATAGACTGGCTAGATTCAAGTCCAGTAGTACCTCAGAGACCAACAAGATTTTGGGTGTATAAGCTTTCAAGAGTCAAAGCTCAATTCATCAGATGTCATATGGTATCTGATGAAGGAGCTTTGACTCTTCAAAACTTATACCCCAAAAATCTTGTTGGTCCCTGAGATGCTACTGGACTTGAATCTAGCTGTTCTACTGCAGACCAACATGGCTATTCTATGAAAATACAATAGCCTGGCTTTCTTAGTTTTACAGTGGCACTCCATTCATGAGTGTAGAGAGTCCTTCATTCATACATAACAAGAGAGTGCAGTTCCTTACAATGCACTTGATATGTGCAATCCCATGTGAAATAAGCAACACGGATTTTCCCCATGACACCCAATTCATACATTACAGGATTGCATTATCAAGTGCATCACAGGGATCTGCACATTTCTTTTACTCATGACTAGTGGGTTCCCACAGCACTTGAATGGAATTCCACTGTAATGTCTACTGAGGCTAGTGTTATCAGGTCAACAAATACTATAGTTTAACTCAAAAGTAGTCAACATCTGCTTAATAGTCAACACTAGAGATGGGCATGAATCAGGAAAATGGAGGTTCGTCGTAGTTCATGGGGCCCCATGAACCTTCCCATTTACTGAACCAGTTCGTTTTGTGAGGCTTGTGATGTGGTAGAACGTGCCCTGCCCCATGACACCAAACTCACAGCGAGTTCCCAGCTGACTCTCCTCTTCTAGCAAAGAGATATTGCCTCCCCTTTCCTTCCAACCTTGAGATCCTTGACTTCTGGGCCTCCTGGGGTTCCCCATTTTGGCCTGGCATCTGCTGGCCTCCCTCTGACTACCCCATGGGCCAGTTTACCAGAACTCCCACCACTTCCATCAAAGGGAGATTGACCCCCCTTTTCCTTCCAATCCTGCGATCCTCAACTTCTGGGCCTCCTGGAGTCCCCCTTTTTGGCCTGGCCTCATCTGTTGGCCTCTCTCTGTCTGCCCCATGGGCCAGTTTCTTGAAGTTCTGTCACTTCTGCAAAAAGGAGATCACCTTCCCCTTTCTCCCCCAAGCCTCAGATTTCTACCTCCTCTCTTTCCTGCACCACCACCACCGTGCACCTCTCCTCTACATCTCCCTCATCTCCTTCCACCCCCAACCCAAGTTCTTTCAAACTGTCATCCATGCTCCCAGGTATTACAAGGTCCACTTTCATTTGGTGTTTAGAGAGCCACTATTGGTGTTCTGCTATACAAACTGCATGAACCTCCATAAAAACCATGGAGGTTTGTGGCAGGTTCATTGCAGGTGCAATCGCACAACCCTTGGCTCATGAACCACAAACTGGGCAATTTTCGTGATGAATTTAGGTTTGTGACAAGGTTCATGCTTAGAGATGTAAAATTTCCAGAAATTTTGAAGCTCGGGAAAAAAACGGTTTTTTTCGGGGGGAAACGGAAATTTTTGGGAAAATTGAAAAAATGCTACATTAGCATTTCTTTTGTCTTTTCTAGATGCCTTAAGCCATGCACTGTTTAGATTTGACCTGTTAAGTCTTCTAATTGGTATACCTCACAATGCTGATAACTGGATAGCATAGCTGTTAGTTATATTGTTCTGAAAGCAGAAGTTGAAAATATTATGAACTGAGCTTTCAAGACATGCATTTTATACTTTGTTTAAACATCTAATTTTTCTAAAAAGAGATTATGAAGTGTGTTTTGTGGTCTGACAGAATTCATATGCAGTGGGTATGCTCCACTATTATATCTAGTATCAGCTGTGGCTTTCTTCTCATTATTTATCAGAATGAGACCACAAAGGACAAAATGGGTCCTACTGGAGAGCAGTAGATTGGTTGTGTTTAAATATTCCATAAAGAATGTCCCTCCTGAGAAGTTCAAAAGACTGTTCTTAAAGTTTCTTGACAGTGCTTCGGGCTGTGTTACATAATGCAAATCTTTAGCAGTCAGAACGGTGACTTGCATTTTAGAAGTGGAAGGCACTTCTGACCCCCAGTTTAACTGCTGAAATGTAAGTCTGATTTACTTTATATTACATAATGCAGCATTTAGCCTACAATGGCCCACAGTCAAGTATTAACAAAAGGCATCAAACACATGAAAGGGGGCACCTGGGCTTTTCAGAAAACTGAAGAACATTAATATGTACTAGATAGATGATAGATAGATTAGCATCCCTAATCAACACTAAAAAGAAATACTGTCCCAGTGGTAACCAGCAAAAGGCTCTTTATACTCAATAGGTAGATTAGATAGATAGATTAGATAGATAGATTAGATAGAGTTGTGCAGTTCTATGACATAGTGAGGCATAAGAGGCAGAAAATAACAGATATTTGTGCTTGCTGTTTTGTCCTGCTTCATATTGTCTAAAGCCTTCATTTGTTTTTGCATATTGCAAAAATAAGAACTAAAATAGAAACAAGAACACTACTTGAATTACATCACTGGGTCCAGAATTTGGACAAGAGAATTTTGAGATACTGTAAAAAAGAGATGTCAAAAAGTCCCAAGGTGGTAATGACACAACACAGTAAATAATGGCAGCACTCTCTGGAACAAATAGTGCTGGTTTATGCATGAATGGATGAATAATTGTGCCTGTTTAGTCATGTACCTGTTTACCGAGGAAAAATATCAAAGCAGCACTACTCTTTAACATGACCTTCTCACTGTGAACGGAAATCTAATTTCCAGGTCAGATTTCTGCTTGACCTCATAATTAGAAATGTATTATTTAGCACAACGGTTAGACAGCTAGAATAGGATCAGGGCTAGGATAGGATCAGCATAGATCAGTTGTCAGTTTCTGCCTGCAGTGATGGATCAGAGGAGAGATGTATAAGAGCCCATGAGAGATGTATAAGAGCCCAGAGATGTATAAGCATAGCCCCTTAGTAATGTTTCAACATGTGTAGTTATTACTAGAGTAAAAAGCAGAAGCAAATCTTAATTAATGAACCAGCTTTAAACAAGGCAGGGGGATCCTAAATTCTTCTCAACATGTTAAAACTAGTTTAGTGAACTGTTAAGTATCTAGGATGACTTTAAAAAAAACAAAGAAATCTCTAGGGATGCTCAGTGGATGATTGAAAGAGACTGAAAGAGATAACAGATGAAATAACAGATGAAGTAGGAAAATATTAATAATCTGTGATTCAACATTTTACCATGCCATGGTGGTTCTGCAGCTATTATATAACATGTTCCAGTACCTCAAATGAGAACTGGATAGAATGAAGCAATATATCCCTATTTTCAGTATTGGCTATATACTAAAGTATTTTAAATGCCTAAATCTTCAAGAAGGTGTATGTGAATCCCTCACTCTTAGAAATTACTTTTAAGAGTTTTTAAAGAGTTAAAGTGATTTGTGTATCCTCCTCCTGTGACAGTTTTACAAATGATTTTTCTAAATGAATTCTAGCAAATCAGTTCCGTAAACTGGGAGTACTGCTTTTCTTAATTCACCAATTAAAAAGTGTAGAAGGGTACAAAAAACCCCTACATTTTATCACCAGACTCTTTTTTTAAGCAAATGCTTTAAATTTGTTTTTCTTCATTAACACGGTAAACAAATATTTTGTACACAGAGATAAAGCATCTTCTCCCAGACCCAGATCCTGCAATTGAAACTTACAGTGGTAGAGTACTAGAATTCGCATTTTGTTCCTAAAATTTCACTCATAAATATTTGGGGTTTTTTAGTTTTATTTTAAATGCTCATCTTGTACAATGCGGAGTTACAGTCTAGACCTAAATTGTAAGATGTTGATTTTTTTGAAGTTTTGTCTTTAAACAACCTGAACACAAACAAAATTTTGAGTTCAAAGAAAAACATATTTTCGAGCATTGGGCCCAACTCATAGTCTTTGGCCCTTAGTTACTCACCTTTGTTTTTTTGCATGCTTTATAGTACTTTTTCTGCTCATTGAACTGATCAATCCTAACAGTGGGAACAAAAACTGATTTGAAGCTTGAAAGGAAATAGCTACTGAAACTGGAAAGTAATCTAGGTAGAAAATTTGGTAATGTAATATGACTTTCTGTCCTCATCTGACCAAGCTGTGTGATACAGCTATATTCTAAATTTGCAATCTTTTTTTATATTTAAAGGACATTATAATCTGTTTTCACATTATAACCTAAATTGCAGTTATCAGCATTTTAATGATTTATGAAAAGTATACTTGTTTGAATGCAAATTTCCAAGTGTTTAAACATAATTATTTTTAAAAGTTCTAACTGAATTAAATACTAATCCATAACTTATAATAACTGACCTTTAGCTCCACTGTTTAACAGAAACAGTTGGTGTTTGAAATCATAGAATCATAGAATGTTAGAGTTGGAAGGGGCCTTGCAGCTCATCTAGTCCAACCCCTTGCATTCTGCAGGAGCATAGCCGAAAGATAGCCCTACAACATACCCAAAAGATGGTCATCCAGCCTCCGTTTGAACATGTCCAGCAAAGGAGCATCCACCACCTCCCGAGGCAGTCTGTTCCACTGCTCAACCACTCTTACAGTTAGGAAGTTTCTCCTGATATTTAGCCGGTAACGACTCCCTTGTAATTTCCACCCATTAGATCTAGACTTGCAATCCAGAGTAAGAGAGAATAGATCCACTCCATCTTCTACATGACAGCCCTTCAAATACTTGAAGACTGCAATCACGTCCCCTCTAAGCCTTCTCTTTCCCAGGCTAAACATACCCAACTCTTTCAGCCTTTCCTCATAAGACTTGGATTCCAACCCTCTCACCATCCTGGTTGCCTTTTTCCAGAAACACTTGAGCTTGTCAGCATCCTTCCTAAAATGTGGTGCCCAAAACTGGACACAGTACTCCAGGTGAGGCCTGACGATAGCAGAATAGAGCAGAACTACCACCTCCCGTGATCTGGACACAATGCTTCTGTTAATGCATCCTAAGATTGCATTAGCTTTCTTCACACTGTAGGCTCATGTTTAGCTTGTGATCAACCAGAACACCTAGATCCCTTTCACATGTGCAGCTGTCAAGCCAAGTCGCTCCCATTCTATATCTGTGCCTTTGATTTTTTTGTACCTAAGTGTAGGACTTTGCACTTATCTCTATTGAAATTCATTTTATTTGTCTCAGCCCACTGTTCCAGTCTATCTAGATCATTTTGAATCCTGACTCTGTCTTCTTCAGAATTAACAATCCCACCCAGCTTCGTGTCATCTGCAAATTTGATAAGCATCCCGTCTATGTCTTCCTCCAGGTCATTTATAAAAACATTGAACAACACCAGCCCAGGACCGAGCCCTGTGGCACTCCACTTGAGACTTCCCTCCACGTAGACGTAGAGCCGTTTACGAGCACTCGTTAGGTACGATTTTTCAACCAACCATGAATCCATCCAACGGTTGCATCATCCAGCTCACACTTAACCAGCTTATCCTCAAGGATATCATGAGAAACTTTGTCAAATGCTTTACTGAAATTTAGATACACTATATCCACAGCATTGTCAGAGTTAACCATTTTAGTAACTCTGTCAAAAAAGGAGATAAGGGTATTCTGGCATGACATTCTTGATAAACCCATGCTGGCTACTACAAATTAACTCATTTCTTTCAAGGTGCTCACAGACAGATCATTTAATAATCTGCTCTAGAATTTTTCCAGGTATTGATGTCAAACTGACAGGCCTGTAATTTCCCGGGTCTGTCTTTTTTCCCTTCTTGAAGATTGGGACAACATTTGCTCTTTTCCAGTCTTCCGGCACAACACCAGTACTCAAAAAAATCTCAAAGATTAGAGCCAGATGCTCTGAAATAACATATGCAATTTCTTTTAGCACCCTGGGATGCAAGCCATTCGGCCCTGGAGATTTGAAAGTATTTAAGGCAGCTAGATGCTCTCTAACCGTCTCCTTACTTACTCTGGACTGGCAGTTCCTCCTTCCTTCATATGCCCTGCATTCTTCAGTTTGTATACAGCTCGCCTTATGGTTAAAGACCGATGCATAGTGAGAGTTGAGTAATTCTGCTTTGTCGTCATCTCTTGTTAAGGCTTGACCGTCTTCCCCTAGCAGTGAGCTTACCCCATCCCTGTTCTTCCTTTTGCTCCGAACATACGCAAAGAAACCTTTCTTGTTGTTTTTAGCATCCCTCGCAAGCCTCAGCTCCATCTGTGCTTTAGCCTTTCTGACACCATCCCTACAAATTCGAGCCTACTTCTTGTACTCACCCACAGTAATTTGACCCTCCTTCCATTTCCTGTACATTTCCCTTTTTAGTCTCAGCTCTTTAGAGAGTTTCTTCTTCAGCCACCTTGGCTTCATTATCCGTCTCCCACCTTTCTTTCTTACCAGAACAGTTTGCGATTGTGCCTTAAGCACTTCATTTCTCCGGTGGTCCACAGAGTGGGGCGGTCCTTCCATGACTCCTTACTCATGGGACTTAGCCCCTCCCTCTCTGCTTGCAGGGCTGGCCAAACTTTGATCCCAGAGGGGAGGGGCTTGTCCTCTGACTTCCCAGTTCTACCGGCCCTGCCTTCGAAGCAGGACGTTAGGCTGTGCTCTCGTGAGCACGAAGATTCCACTGTGAAGACAGAAGACGGTGTAGGAGTTTTCTGGGCGGCAGGGGAAGGTAATTACCTTCCTACCCCTCCCTGAACCGCACAGCGCACAGAAGAACACGAGAAAAAACCACGGTTTTTATGGGCGGCTGCTGACGGTCTGGGAAGGCTCTCAGACATCGCAGCAGCTGCAGACCCGGCTCCCGCATGCCCAAGCAGAATTGGCTGCATACAGGGGATCCTTCCCTCTTCAGGACGTTGGAGAAGTGAGGGATCTGCAGCGGACCCGGTGGAAAGACCTGAGCAGCGCGGTTTTGGCAGCTCAGTTCTCAGGAACTGAGACCTGTCTCTGTGAAAGTTTAGCAAGCTGATGTACAAATGCATCATCCAGTTCCTTTGGTTGGTTCGGAGGACTGTCGTATACCCCCACAACAATATCCCCTTCTTTTTTCCTTTGCTCTGTCCTTACCCACATACTTTCAACAAGGCAACTCTCAAAATCCTGAATATCAGTGCAAGTGTATTCATTCTTGACATATGGTGCCACCCTGCCTCCTTTTTTGTTTATTCTGTTCCGTTTGAACAAGGCATATCCTTCAGTCGCTGTGCTCCATATATGAGACTCATCCCACCAAGTCTCAGTGATACTAATCAGATCATACTTACTTTCCAATATTTGAAGTTCAAGTTCCTCCTGTTTATTTCCCATACTCTGTGCATTAGTATAAAGACATCTCATATT
Source organism: Gekko japonicus (assembly GCF_001447785.1). Lineage (NCBI taxonomy): Eukaryota > Metazoa > Chordata > Lepidosauria > Squamata > Gekkonidae > Gekko > Gekko japonicus. Next base: position 365,164 of record NW_015174853.1, read on the forward strand.
ACAGACATCCTTTCCTACTGTAGGTCCCTTTGAATTTACCTGAAAATTACTGATCTCACCTCTCTCCCGTTCATTTATTCTCTGGTCACTCCCTTTCTTGAACTTAGTGTTGGGGATGCCGCACAACATCAGGCTTTTTCTTCCCACCCCCAATGGCTTCAGTTTAAAGCCCTCCTGATCAGATTCGCAAGTCTTCCAGCAAAGACATTCCTCCCATTCTTTGTAAGGTGCACCCCATCTATTGCCAACAGTCCTTCATGTTGGAGGTACATACCATGGTCCAGGAAGCTTAACCCCTTCTTGACGGCAACCATCTACGTAACCAGCCATTCACCTCCACTATCCTGTTCTCCCTTCCAGCTCCATGGCCCCCAACAGGTAAAATGGAGAACACCACCTTTGCCCCCAGATCTTTCACCTTCTTGCCCAGAGCCTTGTAGTCTTTGGAGATCCATTCAAGGTTTCTTCAGGCCATATTGTTTGTTCCCACAGGGACCAGCAGGAGTGGGTAGCGATCAGAGATTTTGACCACTCTTGGAATTCTCTCAGTCACATCTTGGATACACACTCCAGGAACACAACAAACCTCTCAAGATTCCTTCCGTCCCTCTCAGTAGGGAGTCACCAACCACCACTACTCGTGTCTTCCTCTGTGGGATAGCTTGGCTCCTTCTCTGTCTATGTGTTTGTGTGTCAGTCACATCCTTTTGATCTCAGAGTGTGCTATTCTGATCTTCCACCATCAGTAGCGGCTGGTAGCGATTTTGCAGCTCCACTGGCTGTGTCTCCTGATTATCTTACTCCTCAAGGTCACATTCTTCCACTCACCCACCTGTTCCTTGTTACTTGTTACATCCTTCCTCTTGCTTAGGATTTGCTAGCTCTTGCTGTTCTATCAGGAGCCCCTCTTCCTTCACATCTAAAAACCTTTCTCCCTCCCTGATGTTCCTCAGTGTACAGATTTGTGCCTCGAGTTCTCCCACCTTCTCCTCAAGTATTCTTATAAGCTCGCATTTGCAGCATGTATAATGCATTTCCTGGCAAGGCAGAAAAATGATCATGGTGCAACCCTGGCACGTCACTGGAATAGATCCTTCATTATCCATCTCCCTAGGAGCAAATCTATCTTCTATAGCCTCAGGAACTTCCCTCAAAGTCCGACATAAACTCTTGTTGTGGTGATGTACCCTGAAAACTTTGAGACTGACCAAATGGCTACCTTGCCAGCAGTTCTCTCTCCAGAACTCAGTAGCAGCCCTCTACTCAGGTTTTTACAAGGCCTCCAAGCAAGACCCACAGGCTACAACCCACAGGCTAAGAGCCTTCCTGCCCAGCACAATAGGGGGCAGGGCTTGCAATCAACAGCACTCCACAGCAACTCACTCCAACAACCCCCATATCACAAACAGCCCTAAACAAACAGAACCACTCTCTATCATGCTACAAAGAACCCAACTCTCTCTCAGCTCCCACACAGCAGCTAGGAAGGCAAAGGGGAAAAGAAAAATCCCTTACCTTCTATCAGCAACTCACCATGTGCTCTCTACTTCTTGCCTCAGCCCAGCTCTGCCCAGCTGACTCCATGATGAGTTCTATGAGCTTGTTTAGGTGCTATTATGGTTCCAAGGGCCTGTGCCCTTATTAGTCTTACGTTCTTTATTTTAAAAGCAACTATTCCAGCAACCTTCAGTGTTGACTGATGATGAATGTTTTGCTTGTTGCTAAATATGTGCTACAGCTCTCTTTCAGAAGGTGGCACTACAGCATGAATATATCCATTCCTTTCTTATAATAGCAGTCATCACTTGATATTTCCAATGAATTTTAAATAAGATAAACTACTAATTTGTTTTCTGTTATGTGCTTTATTTTAGTCATAGTGCCTGTTTTCTTATGGCATATCGTACAGTTGGGCTTTTTTGATGTGCAAAATTTGCAGAAAAAGTACTGACTTGCTATATAGGAAGATGACAATGATTTGGGCCCTTATTCTGAGATATCTTGTTTTAGACAGACAAGCAGCATTCTTGTCTTGTTAACTCATCATTGCACAAAGAGCATGTTTTTCACATTTTGTTAATCCACATTTATTTATTTAACCACAATTATAGTAGCTTTGTTTTTAAGCTTTAGTAAGCAAATGCTGTTATAAAATACTTTGGGGGTTTGGACGTAAGCAACTGTGGTGTGTCATGGTGATTGTTTCTAAAAACATAATTTTATTCTTTCTTGCAAGTGATACCATAATAATTCTTTTTTAATAATTAAACTAATTTAGTAAATTCAAGATGGAGGCGCTTTCCTACAGATTATGCTTCCACCTCAGAAGATGAATTTGGATCAAACCGTAATTCTCCTAAACATGCCCGTCTACGTACTTCTCCAGCCCTGAAAACTACTCGATTGCAGAGCTCTGGAACTCCAACCCAAGCTAGCAATATCTTCAAACATAGAATAAAGGAACAAGAAGACTACATTCGTGATTGGACTGCTCATCGAGAAGAAATAGCAAGGTTGGCTTTCAAGGAATGCTTTCTTTGAGGGGAATAAGACACACACAACCCAAACTCATTTTCAATGTAATTCGGGTTATATGTACAAATTTTTGGCAGAATACCTCAGAAGTGCCAGCTTTATTTACTAGAAGAGAAAAATAGTAATACAGTGTTCCCAAATACAGACTGTGAAATACTGCTGCTGTTTAACTTTTATATAATGCCATCAGAGTCTTAGGATCTCTAAAGAATTTTTTAAATTCCTTCCTAGAGACCTGAGGATCTAAACTACATGCACTAGGCAAAGGTGAAAGGAGATGTAGAAGTGAGGATGGTAGTGAGCAAATTAGCTAGCTAGCTGGCTGTAGAGAAAGTTGATCTGTTAAGCTTCAAAAGAGGATTTGCTAAAGATGTATGTATTGAGATTACATCACACACACATGTACACCATGGATAGGACTTTACCCAAATGACATATTTGGATGATACGCAGTGAGGTCTAGGGCAGACTGCACATTCTTCAATGTTCTCCGCACCATGTGGAAAGCAACACCAAAAGTGGAACATTACATGTGAGCATAAATAGGATCTGTCCATTGGTTTTATCCTTAACATACAGAAGGAGAGGTAGGGCAAGGAGGAAATACATGAGCACCAAATCCAATCTTGTTATTAGAGGGGTCCACTTTTGTAGGGATGAGGGGAAAACTATAGTTTAAATAGGGTCTGCTACAAAAAGCAAGGAAGGGCTTCCAATTTAAAGGTGAAGGCCAAAGTATTGGTCATCTTTTTATGATATTTACATTATTATGTTAAGTGTTACTATCCTGATATATTAGGTTCCTGTGTAATCAAAACTGGAAGTGTCTTTCAAAATATGTTGATGTGAAGTAAATAAGAAGGCATTCTTCTGTACCAATTTTGTTCCTATTATGCTTCTTTATGTATTTATTTTGTTGAAGCAGTGCCATTTCCATTTGTAGTTATGTATTGGTTGAGGTGTGTCTGAACCCCAGATATCTGCTAGTTTCCAAGGTGCTACAAGACTGGTTTTTTTATCTGTTCCATAATTTTGGAGAAATTCTTTAATACCATCTTGCTAGTGTCTTTAAAGTCTGAAATATAAGAATGGATTTAAGTATTAGAAGTTAACAAGTGTATCCCTTCCCCCCTTTCATTTCCTTCCCTCTCCTCACTTCTCTGAGTATCTTCCCCCTCTTTCTCACCCCCTCCCCTTCTGTCAATCTTTCCTACCTCATTCTATCCTTCCCCTTCTCTGTCAGCCTACCCCCATCCTTCTCTTACTTTGTCTCCCTCTTACTTATGTCTTTCTTCTTTCTCCATCATGCCTAATGTCACTTATGTTGTTTTGTCTTTCTCCCTACCTAACCTCTATTACTCTTTCTCACCCCCATTATTCTCTCTTTCTCTTCCCCCCCATCACTTGGATCCTGTCTGTTGACAACCCTGCAATTGGCTATCCATTCTTTCCAGATGGCGCACACACACACACAGAGCTAAACATCCTTGATTGTCTTTTCTTTTTTTTGGGGGGGGGGGAGTTTCAAGGCTGTGCAGGTAGAAGCCCTGCCTGGCAGTCTCCCTGCCACCACCAGCCTCAGCTGTGTCAGCTCCCTCCCCCCTACTTTGGCTGCACTGGCCCGGGCCATGATTGGGGAAGCCATGCTATCACCACCCACAGTGGGGGAAGCTGCACTGGCCATGCCAGTGATGGAGGAAGCTGTGCCAGGCTTGGGCGTGCCAGCAATGGAGGAAGCCTCACATCTTCTCACCCAGCTACTTGCATCTTCGCTGCTTCAACAGCAGCAGCAACTCCTCCCCCACCCACCTACAGCTTTGCTGCCTCAGGAAGTATACAAGAGCTGTGCAGGCACAGAGAATACTACTGTTGGAATTACCCTCCTCAATTTTTTTTTTAATGTTTTAACCCCACACACCCCATCAGCAAAGCAGCCATCCTGCTTGGGACAACACTTCAACCATCCTCATTTAATTTTTTACTGATTTCAGCTTTTTCTGCAAACGTGGGGATCCTCCTCAAGTTTGGAGAAAAACTCCTTTCTCTCAGTGTAGGCCTGATCTGTGGATTTAGCTATCCACAGATCTACCCACACTTGAGACATAGATAAATAGATTAAAGAGCTGGGTATGGTATCACAAGTGTTCTTCAAGATTTTTATGTTCAATCACAATCAGCGTTTTTTGGACTTTTCCCTAGAATGTTGCATAACAAATAATTTGGAGGTGATTTAAATATCTTTGTAAGTATTAATTACAATTATCTTGTATATTCCACTTTAATACAGAAAAGATCATAACAGACCTATTCTACATGTATCATTTGTAATGTTACTTTTTTTAGCACTTGGCCATAGAGACAAAACTACAGTGGATACCGTCAAAGCATTAATGTTCCGTTCCCCCAAGTCTGAAATACTAGCTACAGAATAATTTGTACAAGTTAAAAATACATCTTCAGAAAGTTATCCACAAAATTTTCATTTTCTTTAACACCATATTTTATAATTTGTTGGCAAACAGTAGAGGAAAAACTAACTGTATGAAATAGGCAACAGCGTGGTGCCCTTGACAGGATTAAGACATAGGGGGAGGAAAGAAGAGCATGATTTAGAAGAATCTATTACTGAAGAAGGTGGGAGCATTAATTGGGGTCTGCAAATGTATTGTGGACATAGGAATTTGAAAAAACCTAGGGAGTATGGAAGGCAGTTGAAAATGGTAAGCAAAACTGAACTTAAATTCATTTATTCTTGTAATGTACAAAAGCTATGTACTTTTGACTAATGTCTTAAAATAATGGCAACGTTAGGAAGCAACACAATTGTTCCTTACTCAAAACAATGTAATTGATCCTGTATAACCCATGGATTTCACTTATTAAAAATGTGGTAACACACTTATACAGTTGTTGCAGCAGTTGTTGCAGAAGAATTATAGAATTCTCGAATAGTGAAGGCCACAGAATGTAGCTGATGGAGTAATAACTATTTTTAACAATATTGAAAACTGCAGTATGTTTCCAGTATGTTTCCAATTGCACAAAACCACAATTTAGAGTTTTGTTATCTTCCATGCATAATCCATCTCAACCAACCACACTTGTGTTAATTACTAATAGGATCAGTCAGGACCTGGCTCTCATCGCACGGGAAATCAATGATGTAGCAGGAGAGATAGATTCGGTGACTTCATCAGGCACTGCTCCCAGTACCACAGTAAGCACTGCTGCCACCACCCCTGGCTCTGCCATAGACACTAGAGAAGAGGTAGGAGATCTTCATGGAGAAATGCATAAGGTTCTTCTTTTTCTTTATTTCTTTTCCTTCATCCTTTTGGCAGAATTTAATTTGGCATAATTTTACTCCTGTTTGCATGAATTTCAGCATTTCCTGCCTTTGGTTTTATGGTTGTGTTATATATTGACCAAAACTTTAACTCCAGCAGTCTTTGAACACATTTCTCAGAAATGTAAGCACAAGGACAGTTATAATGTGAACAGACTGTGTCTATTTTTCATATTGGACATAAGGTGATTTGCTTATTTCTTTGTCCACAGCCTCAGAAGTATGTGAGTACTATCTGCCCTCCTTAGTGAAAAGATGTGTTTATACACAGATCTATGAATTATAAAGTGAAATACAGTGGATTGTCAATGCTCTTAGATTGCCTTGAGTATTGCCAATTTTGCTTCTAAATAGCTTAGAACAAGCAAAGAATTCCATTCCCTGGTATATTATCAAAATTAATATTGCTTCATGCTGTAGTTCAGTTCCCCCCCCCCCCCGCAACAACATGATATGTTCTGTTTCTATATGCAGATATGGATGTTGCAGTCACCATTCAAACATCCATATGTATATTAAATTAACTAAATCAACATTTGTTTATTTATTATTTAGAACATTTCTGTGCCACCTTTTCACACAAATAAGGTCCCTGAGGTGGCAAATATTAAAATAGCATTCAAAATAAAGTATATATAAACAATTCACTAAAAACATAGAAACAGACCAAGACATAACGCTAGGGGGGGGGGGCATTTACAATTACTGGGGGTGCAGCAAGCAAAACAAAAAAAGTCTTTACCTTCTGACAGAAGACAATGATAGAGGGAGACAGTTGAATCTCCCTGGGGAGGGAGTTTTAAAGTTTTGGTGCCACAACCATTCCCTTTTAACCATATTACTTTCTGTCTATTTCTTAGCTTTCTTTGCTTTCAGGGTTGGCAGCTTGCTGAGGGTTGCACCAGTAGTAAACAACAGCGCCCCACCTTCACAATGGAGAAGAAGTAACATACAAATAAAAATTACTGGAAAACATTTAGTAATCTTAATGGCTCTTTAGTAAAGTTAATTCATTTCTTTCATGAAATCGAGAAGAGCATCATTCAAAACCTAAATTGTGTGGGTATATTGTCTTTTTTGACTGTCTTACTTGAAAATACATTTCAAGTCCAGTAGCACCTTAAAGACCAACATATCTTAGCTTTCACTAGTCAAAGCTCACTTTTTCAGATACCATCAACCATTATATCCAGGTCAGAAGATGTGAGGGGTGTTGTAAAGAAGGGCCAGTTGGAGTCAGGATGCAGAGATACAATGCAAAATGCAATGGATAGAGCTAGGACATATGCACACACACACACACGCAAAACCTTTATTGGCATGAAAGCACAAAACATCATGGAAATACGGGAAAATACTACTAGGACATATGCATAAATGTAGGAAGTGCTGAAAATTAGTATCTGTAATAAGATTAGAATCCCATATCCCTGTTGAGCCCTGGGGTTCCATTGTCCTAAACTTGTTAATGAATTTTAGTTCAGCTATCTTCCCTTTATATCTCCCTTCGAAGCTTCTGTGTAGAAGAATTGCCACTCTTAAATTAGCAATGGAATGTTCTGGAAGATTAATCTATTTTACTAGTTTCTGAACATTGTAATTTTTAATGTCAAATTTTCATCCATTTATTCTTTGGCTTAGGGAGTAGCCTGTTTGTTCAGTGGGGAGAGTATAAGGGCTCTGATGACACTTGAAGATGTGTATGACATTGGAAGATGAGTAAATGAATGAACCTGAGATGGTGTGACTGGTGGTGTTAACTCCAATGATTGTGTTGTTATAGTGCATATGGAGACAGAGTTGGCATCTGGATTTCTTTTAGGTTCTGGTCCCACAGTCTGTGTCAGTGTTATGTAGTGCATTATTATAAGTAAGGTTTAAGGTTAGATTCTTTAAAGGTTAAGGCTGTCTTTGGGCAAGAAAAGGTCAGCCTTTCTATGCTAGAGGAATATCATTGTATTTCATAGCTTGTAGGTCAGTAATGATGTGCATGATAGTTTTCTCTCACAGGCACTGGGAGACAGACCTTTTCTTGGCCACAGGCAGCCCCTTAACCTTAGACAGTTTCTCTGATGGATCTTCATTCTCATTTATACCTGACCCAGTGAGCTTTGACTCATGAAAGCTTATATCATGGGAAACTTTGTTGGCCTTTAAGGTGCTACTGGACTTGAATTTTGTTGTACTACTACAGACTAACATGTCTGCCCTCCTGAAACTTGCTTGAAAATGTAGTTTTTGAGTGTGAGAATTTATTTAAACAGTAAAATTTTCACATCTGAAAATTCCTCTTTATTGAAGATGTTACATTTGGCATCTGTTTCCTACAGATAAGAGACCGCATGACAAACAAAGTGGAGTCACATAACTGTTTGATTTTGTCAGTTGCCTGGTTGTCAGATAGTCGAATGCACGTTATGCCATTTACAAGTCAAAATCCCTCATAGGTGGTCATTATGAGATGATGGTAAAAAGTAATACCATGATGGTGAGAAATGTTTTATGAATCTACCATAATTCAGCTGTCTTGGCTATGGCAGTGTGAACTGAATGACCAAAATGGTTCAGATAAAAACTAAATTATAAGGAAACGGTAGAATATTAAAATTTGAAAAACTTACTGATTGTTTTAAGAAAAATAATGAAGACATCAAAATCAGTAATATAACAAAAAATGGGTAGGGACCATATCATAAAAGGAAATATTTCTATAGAATATCACATAAAAGCACACAAAAGCAAGTTATTTGACAAAGAATATGAATGTCTTCATGTAGATCAGTGGTATACATAACAATGTGGGACATTGATCTATTCTTGTGACTAGAGTAATATTTGATAAAGAAGTCTTTTGGACAACTTTTCTGAGTTGGGTATGCTGGGAATGTGTGAATTTCTATTCACAGAAACTTTTATGTGTTGTTTGTGTTTCTATGTATTTATTAAACATTTATATCCCGCCTTTCCTCGTGGTTCAGGGTGGCTTACAATAATCCTTAAAAAAACCTTTTCAGTTAGCCAGTATTCGTGCATCTTATGAGTATATTTTTCCTGGTAGCAGTTATTTAGATAAGAAAGTTTGATTCTGATGATATAGAAATGAATTGTATTGACCCAATAACAGAGGAAGAACCCTGGTTTCTGTCTAGTGCATGGATATAAAACAGAACTTCAAAATTTTAAAGACAGGGTTGAATTTCCTGTTTTTTCATATTACTGACCATCAAGGTTTCAAGTAAATTAGCTGCTTTAAAATACTAATACATTCTAAATGAAGGTCCATGACAACTAACATGGGTATCTATTGTAGGGATGGGCATGAATTGAACCACAAAGGAAAATTCATCATGAATTTTGCCCTGTTTGTGGTTCGTGAACAGAAGTTCATGAAGAGTCTACCATCACAAACTTCCACAAACTTTTAAAGCAGTTCATGGAAGTTCATGGTGGTTCATGGATTGAGCAGAAAGTAGGGGTTTAAAGGGATTCAGAGTCCCTGTAAACCCCTGCTTTCTGTTTTCCACGAAAGTCACAAAAACAGCTGAGTGGCAAGGAGGTACACCCCAACACTCAATTGTTTCAGGCTGTCTTGTGCAGTCCCTTTAAATTTTAAAAGGATTGCACAGTGCTCCCCATCGCTAAGCTGTTTTTCAGACTTTTTGCAAACCCAGTTTAAAGGGACTATGGTCCCTTTCAATGGGGCTTGCAGGGCCATAAACCGGTACAGTTCTGGTTCCATTCCTCGTGTGGTCACAAACCATGAACTGAACTGCATTTTCCCGGCTCGTGCCCATCCCTAATCCATTGTGTGTATGATCTCTTCAGTTCATTTTAATACTAATTTCAGTGATTTCATTCCCCTCTGGGGTGGTGCGTCCAATTTCCAGAATAATAAAAATGAAGTATTTTATCTGATTAAAAAACAACCCTACCATGCTAAATAAAATGCCAACCCTGAAATATGTTTTCTGTCTCATATTTTTGTGTCTTGATTTATTTCAACTTTTTGTACATAGGATTTAGTTAACAGCATTGTTTGCTGTTCTTTTTTTTTAACAGGGTGCAATTAATTACAAGACACATACATTGTATTTACAGTGTGATTTTACTGTGTTCATGTTGGTTTCTTTTTATTGTCTCCTAGCCATGCTACTAAGCCTCTGCTAATGTAAATATGCATTTTCTCTGAGTTAGGTAATGTTGACTTACATCTTTACTAAATAAAATTGATTCACTTTCAACTAAATATTTCTTTCTATAACATCGAGACTAAAATAATTACTTTTGAAAAGAATAACCTTCTTTCTACAAGCTTCTTAGAAATTTACCAATAAATGTAACTAATGTTCAGCATAAGGGGAAATCAGCTTAATAAAATTATTGGAATAATGCTTTATAAAATCTATTAGGCATAGTTATAGAATGTACTAATGTAATCACTGAGAATCCTTTCATTATTGGAATGGAAATTGTTAGGTACTTTGGGAAAATTTAATAAAGTTTGTTTCATAATATACAGGGAAATCACCAACTACAGTTATTTCAATTTGTGCTTTAAGCAGAGAGCATCTGAAGTGATGGGTTTCATAACTCATATCTCCAACTGGTTTTTGAAAATGAAACTTTCTATCCTTTTTATTTTTCAGCTAGTTGACCGTGTATTTGATGAAAGTCTAAACTTTAGGAAGATTCCTCCAGTAGTAAATGCTAAGACAGCTGATGGGAACAGTCGGCCCAGCGATCCTAAACCACAGCCAACAGATCTTCCTGACCCCCCAACAATTACACGCCGACGAACCTGGAGCAGGGATGAAGTATGTGTCCTCCAGCCTACAAATTATTTTTGTTTTTTATATAATGACCTTATGGAAAAACAGAGGGAGCCAATGAGCCTTTCTTTAGAATTCAGTACAAAACCACTTAGGTGGGAACTGCATTTTCTGCTGTTATCACAGCCATGGGATCTGTTAATTACATTTTCGATCCTTATTGCCTAGTATCTCTCTTCTCTTGTTGGCTGCTTCTGGTGCTGTGAGTTATTAATATAGATGGTATGAGGTTGAAGAGGATGAATCTGGAATGAAGTGGGGGAAGAGGAGTTTGTAAACTTTACAATTTCCGTCCCTTTCTCACTAAGAAAAGTGATGAGTAATACAAACCCAAAGGACTGTGTGTTCCCTCTAAGCTGAGTTAGTGTGAGCTAGCTCACAGTTTTTTAGCCTCCGGCTCACACACTTTTGCCTTAGCTCAGGAAGGATGGCTCCAGAGCACACTAATTTATGCAGTAGCCAAATTGCTCATTCACAACTTTAATGCCAGTAGCTCACAAAGTAGAATTTTTGCTCACAAACTCCACAGCTTAGAGGAAAGATTTTTTGTCACACACATAAATATCAATTGTAACCACCTATTTCAGCAGCATCACTACATCTGTATAATTCAACTAAAATAGCTATGTGGTTTATCTGTTACTTTTCAGACAAGTTGCACCATTACAAGGATTATCTGTAATTACCTATTGAACTGAGGTCTTCTGGATCCAATTGCATAATGGCAAAAGTGTAGTCCAAGACAGCCAGTGTTCCTGATTGTGTTTTGTTTCATTATGAATAAAACAGAAGTGCAAAATCCCAGGCAGTCACTATAATTGTCACCAAAACAATTGGGACTTTGGTTGGCACCTGGATTACTTGTAGAGGTTAAGAATGTTTTTCTTCAATCTGGCTCCTAGAAAATCTCATTCTTTCACTGTTCCCAAAAAAATTCACCCATATTTTTGAATGATAAAGAGTAAAAGATTAGTTGACTCTTAAGATGCCTTAACACAGAAAAAGTCACATCCTCTTGCACAAATTGGGGGGGGGGATGACTGTCACAGTGTTGCATTTCATGCTGTTTCCAAAAATCTCCTGACCCCTAGAAGCAGCTTTTTAGGGAGCACAGAGGACAGCAGCAGGCCTGAGCAGAGTACTGCTGACAGATCTTAGGAATGAACCCAGCGTATACATTAGTATGAAATTTAGCTCCAGCTTCACAACCAGCACACCAAATATGATGGGGCACAATTTGAATTCCCCTTTAATGCGTCCCTGGTGTAGACATGATAATGAGTTAATAGTTAGTGCATCTATCTTCTCTGCATGCTCACATGGGCTCTTGGTAGTGTGGAAGTGGTATCAGTTATAAGAAGTGCTCATCATAGGTGGGAGAGGCCTTGGTAGGACTTTACTTAACTAGAAATTGTGTCAATGTCACTTAATTCAGCAGGTAAAAAGATGAGTTACCGTTTTCTTCAGAAAGTCGTGTTCCTAAACATACTCATGAACTTCATTTCCTGTTAAAAATGGCCTGGAAAGGCATCTCTTGCCAGTAATGAGTTTTTCCAAGTACCAGTGATTTCCTGCCCCCACTTCTCAAAGGAAGGGGTTTTTTTTTTTAGGGGGGCGTGTCTTGAGAATCATACAAGAGATTGGCAGGTGGGGCTAACTAGCAGCAGTGCCATAAATGAAGCTATTGTGAGCTGGACATAAATTCAAAAGTTCTGGGCCTGACTCCCATTGGGGAAAGGATTTATAAATACAAGAAGTTCATGTTCTAACCATTCCAAGTAGAACTTCACTTAACCAAAAAAACAACACCTTTTGTTGGTAGTGTGCATCCAAACTAGGAAGATTGCATACTACATACAAGCATAGCAAATTAGTACTGTCACAAGGGACTGCTCAGGTACTGTGTGCATTCAGAGAAATGCAGGAAATGCACATTAGCAAGTACATTCTGGTAGGCCAGCCCTTGGGCACATATACAACATACACCATGGAGCATGTTTATTTGCTCGTCACCATGTACTTCATTATGGCTTTTATAGTTTTAAACTGTATATATTGTGCATTTTAATTGTTTATCCCCTTGTTCTAACCTGCCCTGAGTCTACTTGCAGGAGAGGGTGGGATAAAAATCTCAAATATAAACAAACAAACAAATAAATAAGGAAAGGCTAAGGGAACAGCTGATGCACTATAAATAGTAGAAACAATCTCGGCCGTGCCATTATATCCTTCTTGGGGGGGGGGAGGTAATGCTGGGCCATTCTAAATGCCATACCATACAGGTGAGGTGGCTGAAGTCACAGCCAAGAACATTCACTATGCTTATTTATCAGTTGTTGCCATGAATCTGATAAGGTATGGATTTGATGCTGGCACACACAGTTAGGCTAAATTCTGATTTCTTGTAATGGAACATGATTTGAAGTGAGAAGGGTTCTAGAAAATGCTAGACAGTAATAATACACGTCCTTTGCTGTGGAGGGGACACTTTCATGAAATCCCCATTTCACACATCAAGGTATGTAATCCTTTCCTTCAAGGTACATAATGAACATTTCCCCTCAGAGCAACATGTACAAGACAGCCCAGTTGCCTCTCAATCCACATGCCAGCCCTCCTCCTCCTCTCTTCCTGCTGGCCCTGTCCCTTCATCAGCTAACTGCTGCTCCATGCACCCACTCTCACCAACCACCCTCACAGTCACCATTTGAAAAAACGTGAAACCAGTTGGTGCAGCGGTGGCAGTGCCAGCCATTTTGCCCCCCCCCCCCCCATGTAGTGGTTTTTCTGATCCTCGCTGAGCTGTGGTCAGAGGAGGCGGGAGGAAAAAAACCAGCACCTCCTCTTTCTCTGCCTTCGTTTTCATTCCCCTGACACTATTTCAACTTAGCCTCTTAGCTGCACCCTCTACACATTTTCTATTTCTTGACAGCTTCGACCACACACACCTCACCATATGTGCCTGCTCACACCCCTAAGCAGCCTCCTGCCTTCCCTCTCTCCCTGGCCTTATGTTTGACACCCCTGCTTTATCATGTCCCCTCTTAGTCATCTCTTTTTTAAACTGAAAAGTCCCAGACTCTTCAGACTCTCCTCATAGGGAAGGTGCTCCAGTCCCCTAATGATCTTGGTTGCCCATTTCTGTACTTTTTCTAGCTCTGCAATGTCCTTTTTGAGAAGTAGTGACTAGAACTGTACACAGTATTCCAAATGAGGCCATGCCATAGATCTATACATGGGCTTTCCTTATTGTTTTCTTTATTGAATGCTACTGGATAATGTCAGAGGTGGATTGCAAGTGCTTGTTTTGCCATTATGTGAACAGATATTTGACTTTATTTTATGTATAACTTGAGATAATGTTCTTACATAATCATGTCCCATTAGGCTTATAGTTATACATGAGTCTGTGCTTCTGGTGAAGTAAGACATGGGAGGAATATCATGAAGAGAAAATCTTCTAAAGCGCTTGCTTGATATATAGCCTCTTTGTATAGTCGTTGTATTAATATAGCCCAAAGTCTGTATTAACAATTTAATTTTTAGAAATTAGTTTAGAAACTGTAGTGCTGACCAGCAAGGTAGTGGTTTTTTCAGTGAACACCCATCTTCTCTTCAAAATATTTTAGGTCATGGGGGACACCTTGCTGTTGTCTTCAGTATTCCAGTTTTCTCGGAAGATTAGGCAATCTATAGATAAAACAGCTGGCAAAATCAGGTAACCTTTGTTCTTCAGTAAAACATATGTTCTATTAATTGTTGTTTAACAGGTTAATGTTCAATTATATTCCATTAGAATCAGTGAAAAGTTGTTAGTGGCATTTTTTTGTGTTTTTATGAATCTGCATGTTGTCTAGTATGACTTATTAGATATGTATCCTATTTAATTCCCTCGCACTAACAATCAAGGGGACACAGTTTCTTGTTGCAGTGTCTTCCTTGTGATGATATCTGTGCAACAAATAGAGTCAGCAAAGAAAACACATTGCTAGCCTTGATGAATTCACATTTAGGACCTATCTATTGAGGGATCCTAAATATTTCCTCAAAAGAAAGACAGGACTGTGTTTAGTGTCAGAGCTATACCACAAATATAGTTCAGCTTCCACATCTGCCAGAGATACACATGTGAGTATTTAATTAGCATAGCATTAGCATCTAGATATTCTGTGCCTGTAGACCAAATCATGTAGTCTCCCTTCTGTTTGTTTGGCCTGAGTCTAGGTACATTGCATGTTTTCATGTGGTCCTTAGACCAATTAAATGCCCACATAAATAATTGTCCAGCAATCCTAAAAACAGAATGGTCATTTGAAGTGCTTTTCCTCCCCACCACACATAACCAGTAAGTTCACTGGAGCCAGTTCACAGTTGGTTCCACTGGTTGTAGCAGTTCCAGCAGTTTATAATCATGTTTTATCAGGCTAAAAATGGACTAGGAGGCATTTGTGATTAGAAAATAAGGGAATGTGAGATGATACTAACATTTTCATGCTTTGCTAACATCTGCTCTTTTAATTATACCTGTAATACAGCATTAAGAACTTCCGCTCCTATAAATAACACAGCTGTAAATTACTGATTCTGTAGCATTAGCAGTCTGAAGTAATAAAACACTTATTTCCTCTTTTTTGACAACTATACTCAGCTTCCAAGGTTTTTCAAAGCAGCATTTGCTACACTAATTCTTGTTAGCCATACTAATAATCTCTGGTCCCTTCTTTTCTGAAACACTAACATTCTGCCTGCACCAACCCACTTCTTCCTTTTCAAAATGCCCTGTATCATATCGGAAATAAAAATGGCAATGTAGCACTTTCTGAATTGCTCAAACTACTTCCTGTATGTGACCTTAGTGATCCTCACAACTTTGAAAGGTAGGCAGTATAGTAAGTCCATATTACAGATGTGAGGCTGCGAGATAGTGATTTACTTTAACAGCTACTCAGATTCTGTGGCAAAACTGAGATGTAAATGGAAAACTTCTTGCTCATAGCTTGTTTTCTAAACCATCATCTCCTAAAATAACATATACAGAGTTTAGCTTTTTAATACATGCACCCAACCATTTTTGGTATATACTAAAGTAATTAGAATTTTGCTATATAAGCCCTCATTTGAATACTGGTCTCAGTTTCCATAGTCATTGTTCATAGTAGAATAGCTCTTCTCAGCTGTTTATCTACACTAATATGCATCAGTAGAAACCAAGCAACACAAGATAAGCAAAAACACTTGATGGCCATCATATATGACTAGCAGTCGGTTCCAAAAAGATTACTGGTCTGTATTCAGCCATGTACTTTCTTATTCTTAGGTAGGAGTGGCCATTTCCTGCTTCATCCTGTAGCCCACTGAGCATGGGGACAAAGTGAGGGTCTGCAGTTGGAGGATTTTCGGTCCCCTGTTGTAAAAAGAAATAGTGAAGTACCATTAAGTTTTAAGAACTTCATGGGTGGGTACAGGCCAATAACTGAACTCAAAGAGAGGATCATTAACAGATTTTGCCAAGGATTCTTATAATCCAGTAGAATTTCTCCTAGAGTTTCTCCAATGTAGTCATAATAGCATTGGGGGGGGGGGTCAACAATACCTTTTAAAAATAATATAATGGATACAGACGTGGTATTTATCTGATTTTCTTTCGTCTGTAGTTATATGAGTAGTTTTAAGATATTTAAAAATAAAAAAGATATTTAAGATATTTAAAATGTGAACTGCTATTATTAGTTATTATTAGGTTATTTTGGGTCAAGGCTCACATTGTTTATACAAGGATAAATGCAGAGATAAATCAAATTATATGACTAAAAAGGGTTCTGCAAAACAATTCACATAGTTTGTCAATCTTGCATAGAATGAATATCCTTGTTATTCAACATCCCCCTTGAAAAAAATAATTTTTATCAGGTTCACAAAGGTTTGAGTTAAAGTTTCTTGCCTATGTGGCCTCAGAAGTACCAAATATTTGCACAGCATCATCCTTTTGGGCAAAAGGCAACACCAGGTGCAAAAATCAAAACTGCTGAATATTCATCTGAGCTGTAATCACTTTGTGCAAAATTGAGATCCAGATATAACAAGTTTTATGAAGCAAGAGGAGCAAGAGAAAACTTTTCAGCCATTTCTGGAAATTTAAGGAAGCAGTCTGGAAGAATGTAATCTTAAGCACGTAGGCTTCATCAAAAAAGGAATACATGGATGAATGGCAGAAGGACATTAACTGTGGTTATTGAGTGTATATGGGCATCAGATCCACACATCATAATGTAGTTTCTGAACAGATAAAGATTTTTCTGAGAATGTTCTCTTAAGTTATTTTTTTCTTACAAGACAGTGGTGGAAGACAAAATAATCATAAAAAAGTAAAGCTTGGGCATTAATGCTTCAATGTGCATTTTAATGGGTTGTGACTACTGTGTGCTAGTAAAATGGGAAGGTAAATGCACTGATGCATGTTTAAAAAAATTGAATTTCAAATTTTTACGGAAAATTTTCCAATTTTAAATTTTGCTAACATTATATAAGTCCGTGTAATGTTAATGAAAAAGGCAAATATACCATGTACAAGACTGGACCTTTGACAAGCACTGGGGTTTGTTCATGCTTCATATCCCATATTTAGAGCACCTAACATGATTGATTTGCAGTGCAGAAGCTCTGACAACTATAAGTAAACAGATTATGTTTACATATGTCAGGCAGAAAATTTTCCGTGGAAAAATATAACATGAGAAAATCATCCAGTAAATGCAAACTTTTTAAAAATAATAATGTTGATCAAAGTTCAGTGAAGTTGGTATTTCCCAATTCTTCTACTAGTGAAAGCTTCTGGCTTTGCAAAGCATTCATTCTAAGTTTGACATGATGTCCAAATACAGACACATGAACAAGGTAGGGTTTGTTTCTGTATCACAAACAAGGATTCTAAATCTCTGTTTAGGGATGGAATCATAGAGTTGGAAGGGATCTCCAGGGTCATCTAGTCCAACCCCCTGCACAATGTAGGAAATTCACAAATACCTCCCCCTCCTCACCCGTAGTTACCACTGTTCCATACCCAGAAGATGACAAAAGATCTCCAGGATTGCTTCCTGACCCCAAAGTGGCAATGAGCATTTCCCTGGGTGTGTTAAAAAAGGGCCACAAGAACTAAGCACTGAGGCAACCCTTCTTGCCCTCCCCCTCATGATCTGCCTAAGTTTACAGAATCCACGTTGATGTCAGATGGCCATCTAGCCTCTGTTTGAAAACCTCCAAAGAAGATCTCTATTTAGAATCCCAAGGGGGAGTATGAAAACAAGCTGTGTCCGTGAATGTCACAGATAACAGGTTCTTTGTGATGTCACAATGTCGCCTATTTCAGATGGGGATTTATTTCCTTCCCTATATATATGCTTGTTTGTTATTCAGGACGATATGTGTGACAGTAGGTGAGGTAATAAAATTAAGTTTTTCTCTCTGCACATGAAAATAATCTGGCCTGATGTATTTAGGAATCCTAAATCATGAGTCAGGTATATAGGATGACATCAGAAAACTTTGGAAAAGGCTATTTGTCATTTTCTTAGATTAAAGTGAGATTGCTTGGCGCTCTGCATGGCAAAGTAGTGCCATATTTCATAAGTTTTTGAGTTAATGATATTTCAGGGTTTGGTGCCCTTTCTGTGAAGAATGAGCAAAGTTGTTCCCTTGGAACAAGGCGCTCTCATTGTTTAAGTTCTGACTACAGATCTTCATGGTCTCTGTGCAAGCCACACACTGGGTAATGCACCTGCATTGATTCCTTGTCGGAAGCCTAAAAAGCTTTAAGGATAACCTCTTCTAGGTGTCGTCACAAGCCAGCTTCTACTGCGCCTGCTCAGAGCTGAGGTAGACTCCACCCCCACTCAGTTCCTTCTTCACCACTACAGCAGTTAGATGTCTTTCCTTGTCACTCTAAGATAGCCTACTCGAACACATGTTAAAAAAAATTAAATTAAAACTAAAACAAAGGAAACATAGTAAATAAGACATGGAGAGGGATCTGGTATCCCCCTTCATTAACACAAGACTCTGAGGAGCGTATGGGATGTTCACCATTCTTTTCTGTTCGCCAGTTTGGTGTAGTGGTTAAGTGCGCGGACTCTAATCTGGGAGAACCGGGTTTGATTCCCCACTCCTCCACTTGCACCTGGCTGGATGACCTTGGGCAAGCCATAGTTCTGATAAGAGCTGTTCTTGAAAAAGAGCAGTTTCTGTCAAGAGCTCTCTCAGCCCCACCTACCTCCTAGGGTGTCTGTTGTGGGGAGGGGAAAGGGAAAGGAGTTTGTAAACCACTCTGAGACACCTTTGGGTACTGAAGGGCGGGGTATAAATCCAATCTCTTCTTCTTCTTCTTTAAAAGGTGCTCGGTTTGTAATGGCAAAATCCCCCCAACAGATGGCCACAACCACTGTCTATTGTGCCTGGGGGAGAATCATAAAGCTAGCCTACGCAAGCATTGCTTGAAATTTACTCGCCAAGCGAGAAAAAATCGAGCCGCCTGATTTAAGACCTTTTTACTAGAAAAGGCACTTAGTCCGATGATGGCTCAGCGCTCCGTATCCCGTCATACACCGCCTCCCTCTAGTGTAGAGTTGAGAGATTCGGTGCTCCACCAACCAACTGTGCGGAAATTGAAAAAGAATAAAACCAACAAACCTCATAAGCGAACATCTGCTTCGGCCATAATACGTACAAGCTGAAAAAAATCAAAGGGGCGTGATCTGCCCAAACTAGCTGCTGCTGCAAAGCCACCTGACGAGCAGGCGCCGGCTACAGTTATGCTACCGCCCATATTACTGACAGGTTTATCAACAAAATCACCCTCAGTAAGGCAAGTAGAATCGCTTTAGGATCCGAACGAACAGAGACCAACCAGTTATCTTCGACCACTCCAAATTACCAACATACTCGAGGGGACATCCTGATGACACTATCCCCGACTGTCCAGCTGACACCACCATTACAGAACCTCGCAGAGAACAGCTGCCTCGACCTCGAGATGCCAACAATGGAGCCAGGCAAAAGACAGACCTAGAGGGTGCCAACGGGACTGCTTCGCTTCTGACTCCTACTGCTCTGTCACTGACTGCTCGCTGCTTTATCGAGATGACAGAACAGCCGGAGGCAGGATTTGTCTTACTGAAGACCATCCTACCAATGCCAGAGAACGGAATGGTCGCAATCGCTCTATAGATGTTCACATTTGCGATCTCCCTCCAGAGTATGGCACCATAGGTGCTCAAGATCGCAATCTCAGTCCTGATAGCCGTGTCAGGATTTGCGACATGCAGGGTATAAGGGGAGACTGACTGACAGAGCAGAGGCAAGAAAAAGGGGGCTGGGGACGGAACCCACAGCTCCACAGAAAACATGTGACCCATCTGACCTGGAAATCGAAGACAGCATGAACACAACACAGTTTAAAAGCTCTCTAATGGGATCAGACCCCAATACAGAGCAGTCAGCATCACTAACATACCTATGGACACACAGTCAGAGGCTATGTCCGTTATCCATGAATCATGGAGAGCAGCTAGACAACAGGTGACTACTGTAAGATATACAATATCTTGCTTTTCGCGAAGTATGGCAACAGCTGTAGCCCTTCGCAGCCATGCATGTCTCAGGGCTATGTCATTACAGACAGATGTAAAACAGAAGATAGAGGATCTTCCCTTTAATGGGTGTGGGTTCCACAGTACCACGGATGACGCTCTCAAGACAGTCGATGAGAGCCACAAACAAGCAAAGAACCTGGGAGTGAATGCCCAATATACACAACGAACCCAGAGGCAAAGAACTTGGAGGCCTCAATACCCATGCAGACCACGTTTCCCAATCCAACAAGACTCCTGGAAACACCGCCAGGTGACACCCAGACAACCTTATCAGCAAAAATCTAAATCGGGAGCTTTGGAAAAAACCTCTCAGCAGGCAAAGCAGTCCTTTTGACTCCATGGACAGCCACAGTAGTCACTCTTACCCCATCGGTGGGGACCCGACTAGGATCATTCTTAAACAACTGGGAAAACATCACTATGGACCAGTGGGTCCTCACCAGTATCGGAGTGGGGTATGTAATAGATTTTGATACATTGCCTCATACGCTGCACATGGTCATTACTCCACCATCAAACCTACTCAGAGACGAGATAAAAAATCTCCAAACCAAGGGCGCTATCGAAGGCATGCCGCCATCAGAACATCGCCTAGGATACTACTCCAGATACTTTGTTGTCCCAAAGAGAGACGGAGGCAGATGACCTATCTTGGACCTCTAAGGTTTAAACAAACATATCAAGAAAACAAAATTTCAAATGGCTACACTCCAGACTATCCTACCATTAATCCAATCGGGTGCTTGGATGGCATCTATAGATCTGAAAGATGCATACTTTCACATAACATATAAGACCACAGCATCGGCGATTCCTGCACTTTGCAGTGGGACAGGCCCATTATCAATACAGAACACTGCCATTCAGACTCACAACAGCATCTCAAGTGTTCACTAAGTGTACGGCAGTAGTAGCGGCATGCTTGTGGACAAAAGATGTAGTTCTCTTTTCATATATCGATTTGCTGATCGTGGCAAACTCACCAGACCACCTACGAGATGATGTGAAGGGAACCATAGCCCTTCTACAAGTTTTGGGACTATGTGTCAATCGAGAAAAATCTCTTTCCGACAGAGGTGGGTGCCCCCTACCCGTCTAAGGGTAGGTACCCATTTGCCTACTTGCAACAGGTGTTAATTAGCTTTCGGCCCGCTGGGTTGGCGGGAGCTGGGACGAAGGCCGGGAGCTCACTCCGGCCACGGTGGTATTCGAACAGCCGCAATGGCTGCTCACAGATGTTTAAAGCAGGTGTTCTACTGCCTGCGCCACCGCTCCCATATCATGAGCATGAGATGAGACCTACAGTTATGGTTTCCCTGTCGTTACAACCCCATAACTGGTACCATCTCTCAGGGTCAATATTCCAAAAGCAGTTTGTCAACCCCTGAGTAGGTGGAAGGAGGTGTCTAACCTCATGCCAGGGATGCACTTCCAACCAAAGGAGGCGGGCACAATGGTATATACGGATGCCTCTCAGTGGGGTTGGGTAGCACATTGCAAGGACCTCTATGTCCAAGGTCAATGGATGGCAAAGCACAAAAGATGTCACATCAATTTATTTGAGCTTTTAGCAGTCAGGCATGCTCTCTGCTCCTTTCTACCAATCCTGAGGGACAAGTCAGTTCGGGTGGCAACGGACAGTATGACTACAATGTACTAGATCCTCAAACAAGGAGGAACGGCATCCACAACCCTGTGCAAATCAGCCACATACCTGTGGGAATGGTGCCTCCGGAACAACATATAACTATCAGCCATGCATGTCCCAGGGGTGGAAAATACCCAGGCCAACTCACTAAGTCAAGTACCGATGGGACAACATGAATGGTCAATAAAATGGACCTATCTCAAAGAGGTGTTTCAGGTTTTCGGCCAGCCAACACTTAGACGCCTTTGCCTCAGTGGACAATACAAAGTGTCCACTATTCTATTCCAGGAACCGACCAACAGAGTGTCATTGGGAGATGCCTTCCTTTAAAAAAAAAAAAAAATCCCCAGAGGGATATTTTTTTTTTTTTTGCAAAAATACAAAAATTAAAAAGAAATAATAGGGAAGGGACTACATCTAAGGAGAAAGGAAAGCAAACCACACTAATCTAAAACCCCAAGAGGAGGAGATCTTTTCACTGTTAGTTAAAATGTTAGTACTGTTAGAGTTAATATCACAATATACTTGTAGAGATATTGTTTATAACAGTTCGCTATTTATATGTTATTTTGTTGTCATGAAAGAGATGCCTTCCTACATCACTGGACAGGTCACCTGTTTTATATGTTTCCTCCGATCCCGCTAATTCAGTGGGTGCTGCAAAAAATTATGACAGACCACACAAGGGCCATCTTAATTGCACCATGGTGGCTGAAACAGCCGTGGTTTCTGGTTCTGCAACGTCTATTGAAGACTCAGTACCTCCCATTACCCACCCAGATCTCCTATCTCAAATAGGGGGGGGCAGATTCTTCACCACGACCCAGGATTCTTCAAGTTAACAGCTTGGAAGGTTCAGGCATGAAATTGCCACAAGCAGTGTCTGACATTTTGTTGAACGCCAAAAGACCATCTACACAAAGATCCTATCACCACAAATGGACACGCCTCATGGCCTAAAGCCCCAGTGGAACTGATCCTAATCTATCTATGTTACATCAATCCGGACTTAGCTTTTCATCCATCAAAGTCCATCTAGTGACAACATCAGCTTACCATGGATCGGTGGGCAGGCAAACAATGTTTTCCAATCCAATAATGAAAACCTGTCTGAAAGATTTGCAGAACATCTCCTCCCCTCATCGACCATTAGTGCCATCATGGAGCCTATCACTGGTGTTGTCTAAATTGATGGGGAAACCCTTTGAACCTTTAGCTACAGCCCCTATGCACCTAGTCTCATGGAAAACGGCATTCCCAGTAGCACTCACATCGGCATGGAGGACCAGCGAGCTGTGTGTTTTGAGGGTGGTAGATCCACCTTACACAATTTTTCATGGAGATGGCGGTGTTGAGGCCTGACCCTGCCTTTGTTCCAAAGGTGGTGTCACCCTTTCACCTCTCGCAGACTATAACACTTCTGTCATTTCCCCCCAAACCAGACGATGAAGGCCAGCGGGCTCTACATATGTTGGATGTGTGTAAGACCCTGGCCTTGTCCAGGACTCGGAGCTTTAGAAGGGATAATAGATTATTTGTATGTTACTCTGAACCACGTAAGGGCTTACCTGTGTCGAAATAATGGTTTTCGAAATGGGTTTCCTCTACCATTGCTTTGAACTACCAGTTCGGGAATGAAACCTTACCATCCTTGCCTAAAGCACGCACCATGAGAGCGGTTGCAACTTTTGCCAGAACGCAAGAGTTGGATCCAGTTCGGAATTACTTTACAATGTGCTTTTTAAAAGTTATTTTATTATACTGCACTATCAGCCATTTTGGTATTTTTCACTACTCATTTGTGCATAGATGTTTGAAAGAACTTTAGATATCAGCTGAGAAATACCCCCTATTTTATCCCCCACATTCCAGTCTTGTCAGTGAAACAATGAATATATGTTTTCATCCTATTTGTTTAGTCTTGGTAAGGTACAGTGATGACTCTGTATAATAATATGCAGTCTTGCTAATCTGCCCATAAATTGCATGCAAGTCCCTCTCTCATTAATGCTCAAATCAGAATTCTTTTTTTCCCCCAAGCCAGTATTTGCATCCTCCAGTTTTTACCCTTTAGTGTGATAAAAGACAACAAGATGGTAAGAGGGGGAAAGGTTGTTTGGCATAAGGATACCATAGAGACCATGCACACACTCACAAAAGTGAGGGACCCGTGAGGTCTCCTAGTAGGGAATCATTTCCACATTCTTTCACTTCCTCTTTCTTTTCCTCTTTGCTTTCCCCACAGTACCTGCAGCCTCTCTCCACACTCACTCACACCCATCTTTTTTGTTGCACTTTTCATCCTCCCCTGCCCAGTTTTCCCTTCCCTCCCTCCAATTTTTTACCTTTTTTAATCTTAATCTGCCCTTCCCCATGTTGAGACTGAGGCTTGGAATCCTCAGCAACATTGGTTGGGGGTTGCCTAGCAAACCCAAAATGGCCACCAAATGTTTTATGAAGACTGCATTGTAAGATCATGGTAGCACAATTTTCTTAAAGAAGTAGACATTGCTTCTATGATTTTAGGATTTTAACCCTACAATTTTTAAAATTACGTTTCATTTTTCCTGCAAACGTGAGGCTTCCCCAAGACTTGTAGAGAAAATACCCCTCTCTGTATGTGGCTCAGCTTTATTTAGTGTTGGAAGTAGCTGTAAATGTGATCTGACCAACATGGCTGCTACATCGCTTTGAAAGGTTTGGCCCAAGTCTGGTAACCTGGAAGTGTACTAAATGATAGTTCTGGCCCAAGTCTGGTAACTGTCAGCAAGCTGCCATTCTGTTTTCTGTGACCTCTGTGTACATATCCTTTCCCTGTTACACCCGGCTTGGCTTCTATCATCCTGCTCCTGCTTTGGAATGCAAAAGATAACTGCTGGAGGTTGTGTGGGGGAGAAGATGCTGTAATGCTTGCCTATTGATTTTCCCAGGACTACTGCACCTGTGTTTTGTCTGATGTTCTGCCTGGTTCCCATGTACTGGGCGCGCAACCGTTTCCTTAGCCCGCCAGCGGGAAAGATATTCATTGGATCTGTATCTGTTTGAAGTTCCTTTATTATGCTTGACCTAACTGTGTATCCCCAGTTCTAACAAAGAACGTGTTTGAGTATGTCTTCAACGCTTTGAAATAAATTTTGCTTTTCTGTAAAACGTGGATTTATTCTCGATGCTTGGGGATCCAACAGTAACCTGGAAGTGTACTAAATGATAGTTCTGCAGTGCAACATGTCCTTTGCTTTATTCACAATCACAGGTTCAATTGTGGCGTTTCCAGCTGAAAAGATTGTGGTTAGCAGAGTTACAAAACACCCTAGCATGAGACTGAGGAGTGCCACTGGCCAGTGGGAGCAGATAGTTCTGGCCTAAGTGAACCAATGGTTTATGCTTCTGTCTTTGTCAAAGTCAGAAAATTCTGCCTCACTCACCCATTAAGTAGTGATATGGCATGCTCATCTTGTACTTCTCTTTATTCTAACATGTGAAATTTAGAATGTGATTTCTTAATTTTTAAGGCTATTGTTATTGGGTAAATGGGTTGCTTTTATGTATTTTGCTGTATCTTCAGATAGGAGCAAGAACAGCATGAGACTAAAGTAGTCTGATCTTTCAGCTGGAATCAATTAGAATTTCCTAGACAAGTGACCAGTTTCTGCTTTCACTAAATGCATACACACACTGTATAGTTCATATCACTCCTCTGAACTTCTTGGCTATAGAATACTGTTTAAGGACAAAGACCGGAACTGGGAAGACATTGAAAAGAAACTGCGAGCTGAAAGTGATGTTCCAATTGTGAAGACATCGAGCATGGTATGAAAAAATAAAACTTGTTACAAACACATGCTCACATAGGCACTTTATAAAGGGAAAGGCCAGGAAATCTATGTTAAATATTTTAAATAAAATAGATTTTGGATATTTTGTAACTTAAAACATATCTCTCGGGGTAAAAGTTTTTTACACTACTTACAGTGAAGTATGATACAAAGATTTTAAAAAAAAACAAAATCCTGCATCATAAGCAAACAAACACAAAGTATGGAGGCTAAACCAATAAGCATTTGTCCAGACAGCTACTGTTATAGATCTCAAAAAGGGCCCTCCCACCAGTTAGATAGGTGTACTAAAATCTAATATACATTTAAGTTCATAATAATTCTTCCAGAATTTAAAATGTGCCTTTATCTTGGCAAGAAAGATTTAATCTCTCAGTTTTTCTCCTCTGAAGCAAACATTATGCAATTACTGTACTATAACACACCAAACTATATGTATAGTCATTCAGCTAGAGGGGGTGCAATGCCCAGCAAGCTGAGCATGACTTCAGTGTTAGCTGGAGTTTCCCAAGCCAGTGCTCACCTGGGAGCTTTGTTGCTTTGTTGCTTTCCCATTTAGTGTGAATTTGAAGGATACTGACAGAGGGAAGAATCTTTTCAGTCTACATTGAAGGCGAAACCTGAGATGTTCTAGAACTCTATTGTTAAATGCTGCTACTTTTTATCGCTTCAAATTCTCATTTGCATAGCTGTAAAACTTTGGATGGTGACAGAGGGAATACTGACAGAGGGAAGAATCTTTTCAGTCTACATTGAAGGCGAAACCTGAGATGTTCTAGAACTCTATTGTTAAATGCTGCTACTTTTTATCGCTTCAAATTCTCATTTGCATAGCTGTAAAACTTTGGATGGTGCACTAAAAATGGTTTAATATGCTCCAATTTCTTGTCCATATTAACATAGGAATTATTTATCAACCATTATTGCAGTTTATGTATTATGGAAAAATATTTTTTCTCCTTAATGAAGCTAATGCTTATGATAAATTCCCTGCAGGAGATATCATCAATATTACAAGAGTTGAAGAGAGTAGAAAAGCAACTACAAGGTATTTACTATTTTTGAATGGCTATAAAAAAATCAAAATTGTTGGAATAATCATTGTTGAATTATGTTAAGCTTTGGATGTTTGAATTCATATTCATCTTTACCTGTTGTTGGACAGATGGCCCGACTATGCTCCAGACTAGGGTTGCCAAGTACTCACCTCTCCTGGAGCAGGGGAGCCCCGGCTTGCTCCGGGAGTCTTCGTGCGCGTGCCACAAGCATGTCACACGGAAGTGACGTAAGCACGTCCGGGGCGTTGGGGGCAGGGCCAAAATCATCTGAGGGAAAACCATAGAAAACCATTCCCTCAGATGATTGTGGCCCCACCCCCAACGTCCCGGACATGCTTACGTCACTTCCGTGTGACGTGCTTTTGGGGGTGGGTTCCCCCCGGGGCCGGATCTAGCGGCGCCGGGGAACAGGCCTCCCGGGCGGGGGTTTCCCCGCCCCCCGGGGGGACTTGGCAGCCCTACTCCAGACATTGTGGATGAGGTGCTGGGGGCTATGGCTGGATGCTTAGAACAGAGTTGGCTGGAATTAAATCCAGCAAAGACTGAGGTCCTGTACCTGAGCTGTGTGTGTGTGTGGGGGTGGAATCAGGAATTGATGGGGGTACCATTGATGCCAGCACCAAGGGTAAAAAGCCTGGGGGTGATCCTGGATGCTTCACTTTCCATGGAGGCCCAGGTCACCAATGTTGTCAGAACAGCCTTTTATCATATCTGGCTGCGCAGGCAACTGGTTCCCTATCTCTCCTCCCGGGACTTAGCTGCAGCTATCCATGCAGTGGTCACTTCTAGACTGGATTACTGTAACTTGTTCTATGTGGGGTTGCCCTTGAATCTGACCCAGAAACTGCAGCTTGTGCAAAATGCAGCAGCATGCTTGCTGACTGCAGCACCTGTGCAGGCACATATTCAGCCAGTTGTTGTGCCGGTTGCACTGGCTGCCAGTTGAGTACTGGATCCTTTCAAAGTTTTGGTCTAAACCTTCAAAGCCCTATGTGGCCAAGGACCAACATACCTACAGAACCATTTCTCCCCATAAGTGCCCCGGAGAGCCTTGCACTCAGCTGACCAACACCTTTTGGTAGTCCCTGGCCCAAAAGACGTCAGCCTAGCCCCAACCAGAGCCAGGGTATTTTCTGCCTTGGCCCTGGCCTGGCTGAACATAGTCCCATTTGAGATCAGGACCATGCAGGATTTATTACAATTTTGCAGGGCCTTTGCCTTGGCCCTGGCCTGGTTGAACACAGTCCCATTTGAGATCAGGACCATGCAAGATTTATTACAATTTTGCAGGGCCTGTAAAACAGAGCTGTTCTACCAGGCCTGTGGTTGAGGGGGTGGATGTCCAACCATTTTGTCCTCCTCCTGCTCATATTGCCCAACTTAATGGCCCCTCGGCGCTATAGAAATCTGCACAGCACTCTCCGGTGAATTGGATGCCTATTGATCACCTAGCTGCACCCATACAGGAGGCATTCTAGACTCCAGTGAACTGGTCTGCCATCTTATTGAAGTGATTTTAACCTGGTTTTAAATTGTATGTTTTAACATTCTTCTTATGATTTTTTTTTGTAACAGTGTTCTGATATGCCTGTTGTGACTGTCTTGAGCATGCTTGCGGGGGAGGGCAGGATATAAATCAAATCACATAAATCTTAATTAGAGATAAAAGTTATAGAGGATGTAGAAGGAAGCAAAAAACCTTAAGTGGAGATTTGGTAGTTCCACTACTTCACCTAGTTTTCTAGTTTCACCCTTAAAAAGTAGCTAAAGGAAGGGATGCAAACAATAGGAAAGTTTTCCATCCAGTACCAGTGCCAGTTCTTCCACAGGTAGCAGTCAGCTGAACAGCCACTTCCCCTAGTGACTGGGAGTAGTGCATTGTCACCATTCCCCTTCTCTCCATCAGTGACAGTAGACACACCAATTCTTTCATGACTGGCATCAGTACAAGTTCCCACTTATGCAATGTATTAGTTTTTTAAAGTGGCAGTTTCTCAGATGCTTGGAAAATGTGTGTGCTGTTTTTTCCAAGAGTTGAGAATATTTACAGAGGTAGTGCGAACTTGCTTGGTCCCTTAGACAATGACCCTTGACTGTGTTTCTCCCCCACCCCACCCAAAATCATCCAAATTATTCTCAGAAACTAGGCTTCCCATATGTTGTTTCAGTTTAAGGGGAAATGAAGGAGATGGGGACAGGAAGATTCCCCACAGAGATAGTCCTTCAGATCCACAAGATGTTAGCACTGAATTTTCTCCTTTTCTGTATTTTCTTTACCTTATTACCTATTTGATAAAAATCCCAGGAAATTGATCCTTTTGTATCTACCTGAGTCTATATATTCTTCAAAACGTCACTTCTTTTTTAAAAAGTTTAAATTAAATTCTCTTTTTTATGGCGTATGGCCTATAAGCTCTTAAACCTAATAAACTGAACTTCCTTCTTTGGTTGTGATTCTAGAAGTCATACATTCCTTAAATAAACAATAAACAGCTTTTACAGCTTGGTTACATATCACATCTGCTTCAACAAAGCAATCTTGCTAAAGAAAATCAGAGCTCAGCTGTGACTTGTTTAACAGGTAACGCCAACGATGATCTCAAAAGGACTATTACTTTGCCTTTGTAGATGATGTGCAATTGAACTCTAAATTCCTTGCAGTTGTTGAAATACATCAGAAACCAATCAATACAAAAGGGATTTTTCCAGGTTTCTGGTGAGCCAAAGGAGCAAAAAGGTTGAATTAGTGTCCAGGTACTCATAATTATGCTTCACTGGCCCAGACTTCTGTGTTTTCAGATTTGGTTAAAGATACCCTGAGAAACCTATAGGCCACCTCATTCAAGTCAACTTCCCCATTCTCTTTTGCACACTTCCATAAAATTGCTCTGTGGGTTTGCTCTCAGTGCTATTTTCTTGCTTTCTATAAGAATTTGCTAAAGGGGGGGGGGTGAAATCACAGGTTGGTTCTAGTCTTTTTCAGTGCCCCAGCACCCTGACCCCAAGTGTGACACCTTTACTACTGTGGCACCTACCAACATGTTTCCTGTCAGTCACTTACTACCTTGCTTTCTGCCCCCTTCAGCATTCCTTCTTTTCCTCCAACACCCCGTCCACACTCCCTCTGATTCTGCTCTTCTTTTGTCACCTTCCATGTTCCTTCTTTTCCCTTTCTCTGCCCTTCTTGCTCCCAAGTCCTTCTCCCCTACCCCTTCTATTTTTGTAGCCAGCTTCAAGGTGTGTGCTAAAGGTAAGAGGAGGACACCAACCTTGCAGTGATGGAGATGGGACTGGTATGGTGGAGAGAACCAATGTCCAGCCACTTCCTGATAAGTCTAGGAAGTAGCCACAGCTTTTGGATAATGGGCTTGGCTCATGCTGTCTTTGTTTAGGGACATATATTTGCTTGAACCTGCTTTGTGACAGCAAGAGCTCCATCAGCAGCAAAAAGGAACAGAGGAGAAGGGACTGTCATTCTGAGAAATGCAAGAAAATATGTGAAGAGGCAGAAGACACAAGAGAAGCCCTATCCTACCATCTGCTCTGTCTAGAATATTGTTACACACCCATTTCCCAAATAAATGCAACATACCCAGGCTTATAGGCTTCCCACTTTAGGCTTCAGCAGAATTGCCCTATCACCCATCTTGCCCAGATGTAAGCTCAAATATATTTAACTGGTGAATTCCCACACACTTGTAGAAACAAAAAAACCTGAAATGCCCCTCATGGCAGCATTTTGTGGATGCACGCTACTTTCCCTCAAAACTCCCAAAAATGCCCACAGGCTCAAGAATGCTGAGAGGTCCAACAAGTTAGTTCTTATTTCACAGCTTTCAGGAGCTAAAGGAAAAATGATTTTCTCTCTTTCAGCATACCCAATTAAGTGGAGAAATGCATGTCAAAGCATAAATGTTTTTTTCATTCTTTTAGAAGATGCTGTTTCTAGAGGCTGCTGCCTCATGAGATGATCCACAAAATTATTAATACATTCTATAACATCTGAAAAGTGCATATGGGTAGAAGCTTCTGTTTCCTGTTAGTACCAGATATGTAGTAGAGGGCTAGGTCTCTAGAAAAGAAAGCAGCGTGGTGCAGGGTAAAACTGCATCAGTATTAGACAACAGTTTTTTAAGGACAGTATAATTTGTATAAATCAGAGTATTATTCCTGTTGGCTGTATGTGTGCAGACTGTGGAGAATGGCTAGACTTCTAGATTGTGAAAAGTTAAAAGGAGAGGAGTCTTTGTAATTTTATGCAGAGATCTGATCCCATTCTCTAACTGAATATTAGAGGAATTTTAACACAGGGATGTGTGTTCTCAATTCACAACTTGTGATCATGATTTTTAGCAAACCTCTCTCTTCTTTTTTTATTCAGTGATAAATTCAATGATTGACCCTGATGGAACATTAGATGCCCTGAGCAATTTGGGATTTGGCAATACTGTCCAAGCCGTTCAACCGAAGGCAAAGTCCAGCTCTATTTCTCAAAGTGCCCATCCTCAGACACATCAAAACTGCCAACCGGAAGCAAGGGCTGTTCGACCAGCCATTGTGTCTGCTTCAAATGAACTTGGCAATGTTGAATCTGAGCATGATTTCAGCATACATTTTAATAGGTTCAATCCAGATGGAGAGGAAGAAGACCCAGCTTTGCGTGAATGACATAAATGTTGTCAGTACCTTTTAGTATTGAATGTGTAGAATTCATTTTGAGTCCTAACATTGTTCATTCAAGAGTTGAAAAGCTTGGTGAAATTGCCATTGCTTTGTTTTACCAACTATTTAACTGTGATGCTTTGAATGTCACACATCTCTTGAGGTAAACATTGGAACCCACATAGAAAATAACAGTTTGTCATAATTTTGTGGGCTATGTAACCATTTATTTTGAATTTGTCCTCCATAGTTTATTTAGCTTAAACGGACTGTTAAAGTGACACAAAAGGTGCAGCTCTAGCATTATTAAATTTCTAAATTTCCCGTGCCAAGTTGATCTGTAATTGGGCCTCTTCATCAAATATGTATAAAAATTATTAGTCACTTAAATTTAGTTCTAAACAAGAGGATCTAAAATAGGGTGTGTACTGTAGCACATTATGATATAATGAAGGCTTGACAAAGCATTCATTCCTGTATTTCAGAATGTTGTGATTTTTATATAATTTCATTGTTACATAAATTGTCTTGGGGTTTACAAAGCTCAGATATTATGTTTGCACTAAAATTTGCTGGGACTGGCAAACTGAGCATAACAGTATCAGTAGGAGCTAATAATTGTTATGTACATAGCAAATTGATCATAATTGTCCTTTAAAAAAACGCAGTGGGGTCTGAGTCCACTTCCCAAAAAGGATCCATTTGACTCTTGCTGGTCCTCTCCAATATGTCTTTTTGATGTTGATGAAAGTAAAATTTCTTATCATTTCTGTCCAAATGTCTGGAACTATAAAAGCAGTTGAAATGTATAGCTATGTAAGCCTATTGTTTGAAGTCCTTGTATCACCAGGATCAAATGCAAAATACATAACAAGTGCTCCTTGAGATGATCATGAGTTGTACTTTTTTTCAAAGGACTTGGAGATAGAATAGTGCTAATCTGGTTAGTAGACTCACTCCAGGCATCCAAAGCATTGATATTTTCCTGTAGACTCTGTATCAAGTCTTTGTACATTAAGAATTCTGGGGGAAAAACCTGCTAACATAGGGCTTGTGCTCATACTGCTTAACAGCAAAGCTATTAAAATGTCTCAATATAAGCCTATTTACCTTAAAAAAATTCCCAGTAACTTAAAATTTGGAGATAATAAAAGTAAACAACCTTGTATTTCCAGAACACTGTAATTTGAAGATATTCTGTTAATGCAGCTAATGACTGGAATTTTCTTATGTTTTTGCATCAGTCTATATACTAAGGTTACATATACAATTTTGAAGCTTTTATGAAAATAGTCTTTAATCTTTCAGCAATAATCTTGTGTGTCACTTGTTTAAAAATACTTTTTTCCTGTACATTTTTAAACTGTACATGATTTTGAAGTCATTGCAAAGTTTGACCAGTTAAATATACAAAAACAATTTTGTAGAGACATGTAAATTTAAAATCCAATAATCCTGTTGTATACTGGGTTATTATTATTTTTTTTGCTTTAAAATTAAAAACCACCACTTGCTCTCTATTGACAATAGTAGTCAGAAAAACATTTGTTTACAGATGCTGTTAAAAGTTTCAGCTGATGAAAGATGAACTACACAGAGCAGTGACAAGGCTTTAGCCATCATAATTCCTTCCTCATTTTTTTCAGTGCTTGGGAAAAGAACTGCAAAAATAAAACTGTGGAAAAATAGGAAATGGTTATGGAAAAATTAAATAGTTTAAGCTCTTCACGCAATTGTTTGCATTCTTTCAGACTCTACACCTTTTGTGTTCTGTAATGTTTGCATTTACAATGTTCTTATTTGTATGGACTCATACTCCTTATTTATTTTTGTTACGTTTATTATGTACGTTATTGTTATATGCATTTACAATTCAATTTTTAAATAAAGTGTTTCTGGAACTTTATACAATAACTTAATTCATGTGTGTTTTAACTGTTTAAGCAAATAATTGTTCTTGTGTTAGAATCATTCAGTAATTATAAAGGGATGCATTCCTAAATATACTGTACATTGAGGAAAATTGGTCAGCACTTGATAACTTTATAACAGACCTTTCACTTAAACACCCGGGAGCCCAAATGTTATTGGCAGGTAATTTAAATGTCTGGTCGGGGCATAATGATTCTTTTCCAGCAACTAAATTTAATTCTTTATTGGAGGGTCAGAACTGGTTAGACTTCCCTTCACCCGGACATCTAAAGACCATTATGCGAACTTTGGAAATTAGCATGTAGAAGAGAGCTTCATATTCTAAATGTGGCATTCCACATTGATTACCCAGGTGAATACACCTTTTTGGCAGGAAAGAGAGCGAGCTCCATTGACTATATGTTGGTGTGTAACTCTCTACTACCTTTCATCAAAACTTTCCAAGTACTTCCATACTTGGATGGTGATCACTTACCTCTGTGTTTACAGGCTGTTCTTCCACTGAACCAAAACCAACAAGAGGATCGATATATAACACGAGTTGAATTTATGGGGAAAAGACTAAGATAGGCCAGCAAACTTTTTTTTTTTTTTAGTTAACTCTCCTAAAGAGGAGATAATTTTATTGCTTTTAAATTTTCAGAAAAAGGGAGGGTATATAGCGGGGTTAAGAAAAGTGGTGAGTGGTATCTTAATTAGTAAGTTAGTCTTTTATTAGTAACAGTAAATTCTTCGGCTTCTTCTGTGTTTGACTGATCGTCCTTATAGGCCAGCGAACTTGATAAAAAAGTAGAAGAATTTCTAACTCCAAAAAATCTGCAGAAATATAGGTCAGCACTTACTAACTCAAACACAGACCTGGATCTTTTAATAGACTAACCAGGCTTTAATTCAGGAGCTTAACTCCATCTTGACTGCCCCGCCAGGGGATAGATTACATCAGCATCATAGAAATATCAAACCTTGGTTTGACTCTGAATGTGCTCGTGCAAAAAGAGCTAAATTGCTTATACTGCTTCTCTTTTGAGTAATCACTTGGAAAAAAGAGCAGAGGCACAAGTAGCTCTAGTGAATCAGAAAAAAATCTATAAATGCATTATTCAAAGGAAGAAGAAAGAACATACTTTGAAACTATGGGAGGAACTTATACAGGCTGTAAGACAAAATAACTCTGCACGATTCTGGAAACTAACTAATGGTAGGAGGTTTAAGAAGTCCTCACCCCTAGATATGTATATCTCATCTGTTAACTGGACTGTTGTTTTTTTCAGAACCTTTATGATGATCATAAACAGTCCCCCTTTTTGGGAATTATAGAGAACCATTATGGTTGCCAGTTAGCACGCAAGAAATAAAAGCTTATATTGCATGCTTAAAAAACAGAAAGGCCCCTGGATTAGCTAGAATACCCCCTGATGTGCTAAAAGAGAATGTAGACTGGTGGGTGCAGTTTCTCACAACTTTTTTCACCTACATTGATCAAACTTGTCAAATTCCAAAGCAGTGGGGAATTGCTATAGTTGTCCCTATAGTTTTTAAGAAGGGCAATAAAAATGATCCTGCAAACTATAGGCCAATAAGCCTTTTAAATATCATCAATAAAATATATACAAGGCACCTTCTAGATAAATTATAATTATGGCTGGAACAGGAACACCTGGCTTGTGAGACTGAGACCTGGGTGAGGGAGGGTGAAACTCACCTTAAACCAGCTAGCCCCACCTGGATTCTTGGTCTTTTACCAGTCTCGGAC
Organism: Gekko japonicus; assembly: GCF_001447785.1. NCBI lineage: Eukaryota > Metazoa > Chordata > Lepidosauria > Squamata > Gekkonidae > Gekko > Gekko japonicus. Next base: position 400,407 of record NW_015174853.1, read on the forward strand.
ATATGGAGTCCGACTGGCCACCCAACATCAGATAGAGCTGGGTGTCATCTGCATATTGATGACACCCAAGCCCACAACTCCGGGCAATCTGGGCAAGGGGGCGCATATAGATATTAAACAACATCGGGGACAGCACTGCCCCCTGAGGCACCCCACATTCAAGAGGCCACCTCTGGGACCGCTGATCCCCTATCGCCACCCTTTGTCCCCAACCTTGAAGAAAAGAGGCAAACCATTGAAGGGCGAGCCCCTGAATCCCCACGTCGGTGAGGCGGTGGGCTAGCAACTGGTGGTCAACCGTATCAAATGCAGCCGACAGATCTAGCAACACCAGTGCTGCCACACCACCTTGATCCAGATGCCTACGGAGGTCGTTAGTCAGAGCGACCAGAACCGTCTCCGTCCCATGACCCGGGCGAAAGCCGGACTGGAAGGGATCAAGGACAGACGCGTCATCTAGAAAGCCCTGTAGCTGTGTCGCCACCGCCCTCTCAATAAGTTTGCCCAAATAGGGCAAATTGGACACCGGCCGATAGTTGGCCAATTCGGCCAGGTCCAAAGATGGTTTTTTCAAGAGAGGGCGGACCATTGCTTCCTTGAGTGCCCTAGGGAACCGTCCCTCCGAGAGGGACTTGTTGACAATCTCCCTCAGGGCACCTCGAAACCCCTTGTGGCCCGCCTTAATGAGCCAAGAGGGACACGGATCAAGGTCGCATGTGGTTGGACGTACAGATACAAGCAATCTGTCAACTTCCTCCAGACTGAGTGGGCTAAAACTCACTAAACCCGGCACCAAAGACATGCAAGGGGCCTCAAGTTCGCTCACTGTATCAATTGTGGCGGGGAGGTCATGGCGGAGCGCCAAGACTTTCTCTGCAAAATAGCTCGCAAAAGCCTCACAGCCAATATCCAATTCCCTCACAGCCAATATCCAATTTTGCCTGCCCTGTGGCAGAGCTGTCAAAGAACGAATTGTGCTAAATATTTGGGCCAAGCGTGAGTTAGTAGATGCAATCATGGTCGCATAGAAATCTCTCTTTGCAACCCTGACTGCCATCTCATAGGATCTCATAAGCGTCCTATAGGATGTTCTTGATGCCTCGTCACGAGCGCGACGCCACCGTCTCTCTAGTTGTCTCAGTTCTCGCTTCAGCTGGCGCAACTCCGGAGTATACCAGGGGCCCGCCTAGAACGAGTGCGGAGAGGACGCCTAGGAGCGATCTCGTCGATGGCTGAGGAGAGCCGGACATGCCAGTCCTCCACCAGCTCATCCAATGAGCCACCAGGGGGCCTTGGATCCCACATAGCCGTCTGAAGCCACGTAGGGTCCATCTGACTGCGCAGGCGAGCAAAAATCCACTCGCCGCCCAAACAGGGTTGGGGTGGAAAATTCAGACGGGCCTTCAGGGCCTGGTGGTCCGACCATGGCACTGCTTCCGCAGTGATCCGGTCCACCATCACCCCAGCCGCGAAGATCAGATCAAGCATGTGACCGGCCCGATGCGTGGGGGCTGTAACAAGTTGAGAGAGTCCCAGTGTCGCCATGGAAGACACTAGGTCCATAGCCCGGCTTGAGGCCGTGTCCTCGGCATGGACAATAGAAGGAGAGGATCCTAGAACCAGCCTATCGGTTCGTCCAGATCCTCAAGGGAACCTATGGTTGCAATAACACTGTAAATAATCCAATCATGGGTGTGGGTGTGTGTTGGGGTGTGGTTTGTAATTGTATTTAAAGCAGCCTCTGTCCAGATACTGTATTTCTAGTTTTCTAAGTAAAGTATGAGCTGAAATCACAACGCTATGCCTCAGTCTCAGTACTGTATACAGACCTTGCACTTCTAAGTGGGGAGGAGAGTCTCTGTAGAAACTGCACAAGGATTGGACCCTGCTTCTTGTGCTGTTGAATGTTTTTGGCAACTGATTTGAAAAAGAAAAAGAAACCCTCTCTGATCTTTTCCTTGTTGAATTATTAAGCATGCTACAAAAGAGGGGTATAACCCCTTGTTTTATTTTTGACACTTACATGGTGCTTCAATTATGATAGGGTTCTAACTTATACCCTCTCCATACATGAAATTTCAAAAGGTGATATCCTGCTGGAATCCCCTACCAAGGGTTGTCTCTCACTCCTCATGTAATGCATGGTCAGCATCCTCACACAACCCATCCTTGTGGGTCGGTTGATGCTATCACACTGTTTTTGAGTGCACAGCCCTTCATTACCACTCTATGTATGATGGCTCTTTTCAAAAGAGTGCTTTTTTCATTCCCACATGTATTTTGGTGGGGACACTTGCACAGAGCTTACTGCTCTGGTATAAGAGAGTTCTGGGTGAAGGTCAATTTGTGCAGCTAAACAACTGTTGATAAAGCAGTCCTTGGTGGTCTCCTTCTGAGAGCTTCACACCCACCTCCTTTACTCAGTGATCTTGCTAATCTTCCCATGTGAGACTGCACAGAAGCCACAATGATGAAAACAAGGTTGCACTTACCTGTAACTGTTGTTCATCGAGAGGTCTTCTGTGCAGGCCCACATCCCTCCCTCCTGCCCTGCTGTGGACTCTCTGGAACTTTGGTTTTCTAGGGGTCTCCGGTGGTGGCATGGAGAGAACTGAGGGAGTAGTGCCCCCCTCCTAGTCATGTGAGCGTTTTGGCAGGAAAGCGCCAGAGGGAGGAGGGGCACTCCTAGTCTATTAGAAAGTTTGGAAATCTTTTCCATGGCTGGCCTGCGACTGTGCAGTCCCATGTGTGTCTGCACAGAAGACCTCTCGATGAACAACAGTTACAGGTAAGTGCAACCTTGTTTTCCCTTGGGGGAAATTGTCAACTTGTCCCTCTCTTCTGTGACTTTCCCAGGGGCTCTGAAGGAGACAGTAGTTCATCCACTCTTGAAAAAGCCATCATTGGACCCTGCGGTCCTGGCCAACTACCGCCCAGTATCAAATTTGCTGTTCTGGGTAAGGTAGTTGAGAAAGCAGTGGCTGAACAACTCCAAGTTTTCCTGGAGGATGCTTCCATCCTTGATCCATTCCAGTCTGGCTTCCGCCCTGGCCATGGGACAGAGACAGCTCTGGTCACCCTTACAAATGATCTCCATAGGCAGCTGGATCGGGGCGGGTTGGCACCGCTGTTTTTATTAGATCTAACAGCAGCGTTCGACACGGTCAACTATGACCTGTTGACCCACCGCCTCACTGAGGTAGGAGTTCGGAGGATTGCCTTACAATGGTTCTCCTCCTTTCTCCATGGTCGGGGACAGAGGGTGGCACTTGGTGAGAGGGTCTCCTCGCGATACCCACTTGAATGTGGAGTGCCGCAAGGGGCGATCCTCTCGCCAATGCTATTTAACATCTACAAGCACGCCCTCGCCCAGTTAGCCAGGAGTTATGGGCTGGGTTGCTATCAATATGCAGATGACACCCAGCTCTACCTGTTAATGGATGGCCATCTGTCTTCTGCCCCTGACACTCTGGCTGAAGCTGTGGAGGCTGTGGCTGGATGTTTGCAGCAGAGCTGTCTGAAGCTTAATCCATCAAAGATGGAGGTCCTGTACCTGGGTCGGGGGGTGTAGATGTGGGTAGCAGACTCCTTACACTGGAAGGGGTGCCTTTGGTGCTGGTCCAGAAAGTGAGGAGTTTGGGAGTAATACTGGATGCCTCTCTCTCTTAGGAGGCCCATGTTACTGCAGTTGCCAGATCTGCATTTTTCCATCTTAGGCAAATAAGGCTGCTGAGACCATATCTCTCCCCCCAGGACTTAGCTACAGTGATCCATGCAATGGTCACTTCCAGGCTTGATTACTGCAACTCTGTCTATGTATGCTTACCCTTTAGGCTGACCCAGAAATTACAACTGGTGCAAAATGCGGTGGCGCGCCTGCTGACATCGACACCTGTGAGGGCTCACATCCAGCAGGTGCTCCGCCAACTGCATTGGTTGCCAGTTGACTTCTGGATTCGCTTCAAGGTGCTGGTAATTACCTTCAAAGCCTTATACAGCCTGGGACCCACATATCTGAGGGACTGCCTCTTCTCATATACGCCCCGAAGAGCATTACACTCCATGGATAAACATCTCCTGGTTGTCCCTGGCCCAAAGGATGTCCGTCTTGCCTCAACCATGGCCAGGGCTTTTTCTGCCCTGGCCCCTGCCTGGTGGAACATGCTCCCAGTCAAGATTAGGGCCCTGTGGGATCTTCTTCAATTACACAGAGCCTGTAAGACAGAGCTGTTCCACCAGGCCTTTGGCTGAGGCAGCGGACGTCTCTATATGGCCTCCCTGAGGTGGTTGTCACCTATCCACCTATCCATCTGTTGAAGGCAGCTTTTGATTCCATCTCTGGACAAAGATTGTGGCAAAAACTAGAGTGTTCCAGCATAAAGACTGTTATACCTTGTCCGTGCCCTTCATGAGGAGTCATATCTCAGAGTGAGATACAATTTGCGGGGCCTACTTACTGACCCCGTAAAAACCTTCAAGGGAGTCAGGCAGGGTTGCCTTTTGGCTTTCACATTATTTAACTATTATATTAGTGATATGGTGAAGTATATTACTGATATCAAATCCCAACCATCGAAGCTTGCTTCTTGTCAACTACCAATACTGCTATATGCAGACGATGCGGTCCTGTTATCTAGGATACCATTAGGACTCTATAGGGCACTAGACAGTTTTGTAATTTATTGCAACAAGGAACATCTGGTAATAAATTTTGATAAAACAAAAGTGATGGCATTTGGCAGATGGCCTAAGAAGCGTTCCTGGACCATGAAAGGGAATAAAATCGAACAAGTAAATAAATTCTTTTATCTGTGGGTGGCTATTCAGGACTCTGGAGCCAATTCAGTACATTGCAATATGATGGCGGAGAGAGCTGAGAAAGCTGTGCATGCTATTTTGAGATTTTTTTGATCCAAGGGGGACTTATATGTTCCAGCAGTATTGAAGCTGTTCCAATTCAAAGTCTTAGTGCAGCTCCTTTATGGCATTTATACGGGCATTTCTGTTGCCAACTTGCATGCGCTCAAGAAGGTTCAGTCTAAATTTCTCCGTAATATTTTACAGTTACCCCCCGATGTTCCAAATGCCCTCCTACATCTTGAAACGGGTCAACTTTGTTTATTTAATCTGTAACTCTAATTTTACTCTGCACAGATTTTGTATTTAGATTATTGTATCTACATGTATATGCCAATAAAGGCTTGTCTTGTGAAATGGGTCAAATGAGAATAGAAGCTAGAATACTATTATTTTCTGTATATCAGTGGTTTAAGATCTGTACAAATAAAAAAGGCCTTTTCCCGCTAATAATTCAAGATTGTCATTACTCAAGGTGAATGCGAATGGTTAAGATCAATTTAGAAAGAATGGGACTCTCACCTGAGAATCTTTTGGTGCAGAGCAGTGAGTGCCCAGGCAAAAAGCACCATCAAACAAAGGGTGTGTGATGTAGAGCGACAGCAAGATTTAATAAAAGTTCCTTTTTTCCCTAGCCCCTAGCAAGTCCAAATATGTTTTGAATATGGCCAAATATCTTACTTATTTGGATGTGCCATCTTAAAGAAGAGCTTTTACTTTGGCTCATTTGCGTTTTTCCCTTCAAGGGTTCTTGATGAGAAATATAGGAAGATCCCATGTGAAGACAGATGTTGCCCTTGCTCTATTGGAGAAGTGGAATCGATGGTTCATATGTTCTTTTGGTGCCCGTTCCATTAAGTTTATAGGGATAAGTTTATATCCCCATTTTTAGAAAGACCATCAGTAGATGCAGATAAGACCTCCCTGGAGAGACTTCTAATTAATGAAAATCTATGTCCAGACAAATTGCCAAATTCTGCCTCTACTTGGTAAGATTCCAGAATAAGAAGCATGATTATGTATGGGTTTTTTTATTTGTATGACTTCTATTCATTTTACATATACTAGACATTTTATATATATCTTAGATTTTTTGGATTATTATATTTTATAAATATTTTAAGGTTTTTATGTCTAAACTTATTTTCTGGGCTGAAATGAATCTCTTTGGCTGTTATAAGAACTTATTCCTGTGAATAATGGTCTTTGAGTGCAAATAAACATTAATTCATACATTCATACTGTACCTTTGTGTCTGAGAATTTTTGTAATTTTGTAAACATTGAAGTAATATAATAAACCTCTTTATATAGAAACTTATGGATTGTAAAAATAAGGGTACATATAGTAATGCAAGCTTGAATTTTACTTTAAGTACAGAATTAGTCATTCTAGTGTAGTTCAGATTACAATATAAATCTAGGTGAAAACATCTACATTTCTTATGGTTGATAAAGGATATGGCCCACATGTACTCTGTCCCATCCCCAATGCCTCATAATTAGCTTGGTGTTTCCAGGCTCTCTCAGAAAGCCTTTTTTTTGGGGGGGGGGGACCCAATTGTTTTCCAAGAGTTCTCTGCTCATAAAATTGACATACTTGAGTGGACACAAACTACTTTGGGGAAGGGAGCGTCTGGGAACATAAGAGGTTGGAAGTCAAGTCAAGTTTATTGTATGTGTGTTAAGGAATGAACTTAATATTTGAGTTATGGACTATGTTTGTTGCAACACACAATGGACTGTGCACACACGCACACACACAGGCTCAGAAAGCTGTACAAGTCACCTGTTGTGATACACATTAGGAATGGTTCCCCCCCAGGCCAAGAACCGAATGCATTCCAGGATTGGACGAGGGTGGGTTTTAACTCCCTCCAGGATCTTGTTCACCGTGGAGAAATCTTGCAAAAAACACAATTTGAGGACAAGACCGAAAAACTGATCTCCTGGCTCTGCTATCACCAACTAAGAAGTCTAATAGATCGTTTGTCGGACAATGGAGTTTTCAAGAGAACCAAGCCAAATTTTGAAATACTCATAGAAACTCATTCAGAACACTCAAAACATCTGCTCTCAAAACTATATAAACTTCTTATAGATTCATACAGCATGTCAAAATTGAATTACCAAACTGCGTGGCAAAAAGATCTCGGTAAACGATTGACAGATCATCAATGGTCACTGATTTGGTCCAATGTGGCTAACAAATCTCGGATATTCAAAGTTAGATTCCAATTTTTTAAAATGATGACACATTGGTGCTACATCCTGAACCACCTACATCATATAAATAACGCCTACTCACCACTATGCTGGAAGAAGTGTGGAGAAGTGAGTGACTACATGCACTGCTGGTGGAGTTGTCCCCACATTCAGCATTTCTGGGAGAATATGATCGCTGAAACAAGGATAACATCACAAACGCTTCCAATGACGCCAGAAGGTATCCTTTTGCATCTTAGGGATCCAGCAAATAGCAAAGAGTCTCTCCACCATCTAACAACATACTTGCTTGCAGCAGCTAAACTCGCCATAGTGGAAATCGACTAGACCTCAAATGGTGGAGGAGTGGAGAAACAAAGTGTGAGAACAATTCATCATGGATAAAATCAATGATACCTTGACCCTATCTCCAAAAAAAATCCTGCACGTCACATTCTAATTTTGTGCACATATGGTTTCCATACCTACAATTCATGACGGAAAACGAGCTTCTGCCACAGAATCCAAGCTTTGCGTCGTGGCTTCATTTTTGATCCATCAACACCTCTGATACCTCGGTAACACAATATCTATTTTGAACTTATCATTCAGACCAGTAGATGGTACTCTCAGGCAACCTCCAAGTGGTGTGTTTTTATAAAGCTCTTCTGACTTGATTAGTATGACACATGTTTAGTAACTCAATACAAATGAGCTCTCAACTCCTTGAGGAAATGCTTGTGTAACTTTCTTGATTGTATTGCTCTGTTTTACTGTCTCATCATATGATGTTACATTGTCTGTATGTTATTCTTCAAACTAAAATAAAAATATAATTTTCAAAAAAAAGAAAAGAAAAAGTAAGGCTAAACTTAGCTATAATGGACAATTATTAGGCACTAACCAATAAGTAATACAAATCTGTTTTCTGCACCCCTGGCTGGTTTTTAACGTCTTGTTCACATTACTAAAATACTGAGTTAGATTCAGGTTATTAATTCCCACTCCTGTTCCATAGTCTGTCTTTGTCTTTCCCCCTCCATAGTTTGTTCCTTAACAATATAAATTGAAATGCGTAGCAATTTTTTTTTAAATGTAAAGCACCAGTTCCGTCATCCTAGCTTCAGGATTTTTTTTTAAAAAGTAGTTTACTTAATAAAAATTAGACAACACTGTAGACTATAAGATACAAGATAATTATCTGGATGTACATAAATTCTGTTCCTTTGGATTTAGCATGATTTAATCAGCCTAGAGTGACCCCGATGGCAGAAGTGTCAAGTGAGACCAACCATAAGAAAGTTTGCAGGTGTCAGAGAGGCCATAAAGGTGTCTTACTGGCCACAAAACTATTAATTAGTAACTAAGAAAGCAGCACCACAGAATCACTGTTCCAGTATTCATCTCCAGAGGTTGCTGCTAGTCTGCCTCATTATCATCTGGATGGAAAACAGCTCTCTTTCCCGGGAGCTTTCTGCAACAGCCTTATTGATTAGGTTCCCACAGTGTTAAATCATTCTGTAGCCTTCACTGCATTTCTGCCTCCTTCCCCACCCCTGAATAATAAAACCATCAAGGGTTTATAGGGGTGTGAGGCAAGAAGGATTTTGGTAAACACCACAACACAATGCAGATTCTATTCATGCAAAGCCCTTAGAGTCGCTGAACATTTCACATGGTAAAACTACACTTGAAAATAAACCAAATTAAATAATTCCTGTGTTTGTATTGTTTTTGCTGCAGTCCCTTCTGATAAATCTCTCTTTGTGGATATCGAGTGTTGAAGCAGGTCCCGACGTTTTCCATCTGGCATCATCTGATTTTGTGCCTCTGTGATCTCCTCTCCGAAGCCCTCCCAAAACTCTCCCAAGGCTTCCAGGACAGCAGTTGTAATTTTTTCCATCAATTGGCTTTTTAAGCAGTCCCAATAATCGTCTGAGAGCATCAGTATATTTCCATCTGTCAAGCAATCTTTCTCCTCAAATGCAGCCGGAAAACCCATCTCGCACATCGGCAGACACAGCAGAACAACATTCACTGTGTAACTACACAGGCAAAGAAACTACAGCCTGCCACCATTTTAGCTCCACCAGAGCATGTTTCCCATTCTATAATTCCAACAAAGTTTTTAAAGCGTGAAATAAGTCTCTGTAACAATATTTCCCAGAAAGCAGATAGAAGATTTTGAAGTGTTATTTTGCCCCTTTGTGTTTGATGTAATAACATTCCCGGCATTCGCCGCCCACCGTGGGAGTCTTCCCCCTCCCTTTGCCTCTGGGAGAGATTTATAGAGGCAATTAAGTATCCTTTCCCAAGCTTGACGATTATAAATAGAAGAAGGGTTACTCACAGGGTCTTCGCCAGGATGATTTGTGGAGAGGTATGGAGGCTCTTATTTGGGGTTTGATGTAGCTTTCCAGCTGTGAACTCCCCGGCTGGTCCTTCGGAGCTTCTGCTTCAAGACGAACTGAAACCTTCACCCACTGTTGCCACAGACGGGGGGCTCAGTTTAAGTCTTCTGCTTCCAGTTCCTACTCCCGAGGATCTGGTGGACCCTTGTCAAATCTGGAGGAGTCCAGAAATGTCAAGGAGGTCCCCTAAAAAGACTCCAAAACCTGGTGAGACCCAGAGCAACCTGGATACTCAACCACTTCGCTACCCCGTTGCCCCGCCTCTCCTTGTGTACCTTTCTTGATTGTTTTGCTCTGTTTTACTGTTTCATTATATGACGTTATGTTGTTTGTATGTTATTCTCCAAACTAAAATTTTTAAAAAAATTTAAAGGAAAAGGAGTACGACAAGGATGTATATTGTCACCTTGCTTATTTAATTTATATGCAGAGTACATCATGCAAAAGGCCAGCCTGGATGAATTATAAGCCGGAATTAAGATTGCAGGGAAGAACATCAACAACCTCAGATATGCAGACAAAACCACTCTAATGGGAGAAAGTGAAGAGGACTTAAAGAACCTCTTGCTCAGGGTGAAAGAAGAGAGCACAAAAGTTGACTTGAAACTCAACATTAAAAAAACTAAGATCATGGCATCCAGCCCCATCATGGAAACAGTGACAGACTTCACGTTCCTGGGATCCAAGATCACTGCAGATGGTGACTGCAGCCATGAAATTAAAATACGCCTGCTCCTTGTGAGGAAAGCGATGGCAAACCTAGACAGCATAATAAAAAATAGAGATGTAACCCTGCCAACAAAAGTCTGTATGGTCAAAGCAATGGTATTCCCAGTAGTAATGTATGGCTGTGAGAGCTGGACCATAAGGAAGGCCAAACGCCGAAGAATAGATTCTTTTGAATTATGGTGCTGGAGAAGACCCTTGAGAGTCCCTTGGACTGCTAGGAGATCGAATCAGTCAATCCTAAAAGAAATGATTCAATAATATCATAAACACAAACCTACAACACCAAAAGCAGGGAGGAGGGTATTGGAGATATGCCAAATGAAACAAAAAAAGTCTTCACAATGTATAACATTAGTACTGCTACTGCTGATGCTGCTTAAAACATTGGCATATACTGTCCTGCTTTTACATTGGATTCAGCTGAATGTATCCAGAAACTACAAACTTCATTGCTAATAGTGCATAAGTCTAACAATAGATAGCCTCCTTAAAATTCCCGGCATGCTCCTTAAAAGTGAGCAAGTAGGGCTTAGTGAGTTTGGCCTTTCTTAAATTCTGAACTGGCTTCATTCGTTTTTCCCTTATCTAGTGTCTATGCCCAGAAGCTGAGTAATCATCAAGACTGCAAAGCAGTGGTTCAGTTCCTTTGTGTTATGCAATGTCTGTGTTTTCACATGCTACTAAATACAGTACTCATTTGCAAGCATTACTACATGTCACGCTTGGGATTCGGGGTTGGGCAGAAGCGGCCGTGAGTCGAATCCAGGATGAGTTGCTGAACACCTTGGCCTCAGGTTTTGCCTCAGAAATGTTGTCAGTCAAGTTTTCTTCACTTGCCACAACTGGGAGATTTCACTTGGACGAGTGCGAGTGGATACCGCTCCCTCCTCTCCGTCCTCTCGTGAGCTCTCCCTCTTTCCTCCCTGGTGTCACCTGTGAGGTCCTTTTATTCATTCAACCTCCTCACCTGTTTCGCCCACCACCCACTTCTTAAAGTAACCGAGCCACCAGCTGGTACTAAAAGGGATTTTGGTCCCCACGATCCACCCGCCATCCGTACCTTCAGTGGTCGGGACCCTGACATCCTGACCAGGTGTTCCTGTGCCCTCAACCCCCTCCCTTCTTAGGGTTGTCACCTCTCTGTGGGTAGTGGGCCATGATCCCGGGACCTCCGGGAAACGGTCTAGGACCTGTTTCCTGGCATTGGCGACAGCTAAGTGGGTAGTTTCCTGCATAGTCAGGAGGGGGTTGGCATTGCCCTCTTGACACTACATTTCTGGCTAGCTCTGCAAAACCTTCCATTTTGATACTAGTTCAGAATTCCCAGAACCCAATATGCCATCCCATCTGTGTCTTAGTTTTTGTTGTACTGAATAGACTTTATGTCTATAATTCTTGGAGTTAGTGGAGTAAGCTTGAACTAAGTGTGCTTCAGCTTTCTCTGTGATGTGAAGTGCAATGTTAATCCTTTTGCCAATGAGTTAGAGAAATAGTAGCTTTCATAATTATAACTTGATCAACAATTAAATAAAGCTACTACCAGTAGATAGAACAAGGGGGCAACTTGTTCTAGCCGTGAATGTGTGCAGGCAAAATCCCTTCTGAATAAGAGGTGGAAAAACAATAGGAATAGTATGAGAAGATGAGAGGGGTGCTTAAGGTTGTAGCTTATGATGAGTTCGTACTGATTGTTGAGGCATGTGTAATGTGCTCCTGGCCTGCTTTGTTTCCCGTGGAATATGCCTTTAACTTAAAATGTCTTTAATATCAGCATGAGGAATTGTCATAGCTATTATAGCGTTGATATTGTCCAGAAGGGGAAACATGAAACCTGCAAAGATTTCCTTCCTTAATTATAGTTCCTGAACCATTTATAAAACCTGTGATTATCTCCCCAAATGCACTTGTTTATCTGCACATGCATCCCTTAAATTGCATGACAGATAGCTTTTGAAATTCTCCCATGCTGTACAAGCTGTTTGGGAGGGAAACGCTGAAAATCCTATCGGCCTATACAGAGAAGCAGTGAATGTCTCTAAAGTGTAGCTATACTTTTTCTCAGCACGCACATACAAAACACTGATTTTATGCAAATGAGAGATCAGCAGATTTATAGCCACTGAACACATTCAGCAAGGAGAAGGAAAACAAAACATAACTTTGTTCTTAAATTCCACCAAAAGGCTTGATCCTGGAATCTCATTTTGGAGTCAGGCTCCAATCTGGGGATTTTCCACGTGTGTTATTTCATTGCTTGTGTACTACGACGTCAGGTAGGGGGTGGGTGTCTTTTCTGCTCATGTTTTTCTCTCTCTAGTGCTCATTTTCAATATTTTGTGGCTGTATCACTGGCTTATTCCTAAGCACTTTCAAGAGTGCAGGGAAATAAGCTGCAGATAACAGTAATGAAATATCAAAGTGACCACTAGAGAGAGCAAAACATGTGCAGAAGAGGGGAAAAAATCTGACACAATACAGGCACACAAGCGACAAAATAACACGTGAGAGTGTGGCTCAGCACGTGGGAAGCAGAAGGAAAGGCTGTAGCTCCATCTTGAACCACACACTTTGCATGCAGAAAGTCCCAGGGCAATCTCTGTGATACTCTGCTAGAGGAGCTCAAGCAGCAGGTGCTGGGACAGACTTCTCTACCTGAGACCTCTGATTAAAGATGCTGCACATGACAGGTTGAGTTGTCATTCTTTAACACTATCACTGAACTTTTTTGAGGAGCATTGCAGGGCCAACTTCAACTACTTCCACAATTGGTTTTTTGTTTTTTGTTTTTTATTTTCAGTTGGAGGACTCTTTGCTGCTTCTTCCCAAAGATCAAGCATTATAACTTGACCACAGCACCATTTCAAATCTATAGAGCTGCTTGGCATTTCACACAAGGATGCTAGCAAGACAAGGCCTGATGATCATAGCTTGAAACATCCCACCACCACCCCTTTAACTTCCAGATTGGTGAAGAGCTCTGGAGAATGTGAAAACTTGTGCATTGTTTGGTGTCATTTAGGTTGGTCCTTATAGTTTCTGGATTTGGATTTTGCTTTGGACTAGTATGGGTAGTTGCAACCAAAATCTATTGGTCTCAGCAAAGCATTTTAGGTGGCTACTACCGTGTTTTCCCGAAAATAAGACACTGTCTTATATTTATTTTTTCTCAAGAAGACACACTAGGGCTTATACCACAAATGCATAGAAATCCTGCTAGGGCTTATTTTTGGGGTAGGTCTTATTTTCGGGGAAACAGGGTATGACACAAAAGTGGGCTTGAAGCTCAACATCAAAAAAACTAAGATCATGGCATCTGGCCCCATTACTCCTTGGCAAATAGAAGGGAAAGTCGTGGAAGTAGTGACAGACTTCACGTTCCTGGGATCCCAGATCACCGCAGACTGTGACAGCAGCCATGAAGTTAAAAGACGCCTGCTCCTTGGGAGGAAAGCGATGGCGAACCTAAACAGCATGATAAAAAGTAGAGACATCACCCTGCCAACAAAAGTCTGCATGGTCAAAGCAATGGTATTCCCAGTAGTCATATATGGCTGCAAGAGTTGGACTATAAGGAAGGCCGAGCGCCAAATGGTGCTGGAGAAGTCTCTTGAGAGTCAAATCAGTCAATCCTAAAAGAAATCAACCCTGACTGTTCCCTGGAAGGCCAGATAATGAAACTGAAGCTCAAATACTTTGGCCACCAAATGAGAAGGGAGCACTCACTGGAGAAGACCCTGATGCTGGGAAAGATTGAAGGTCAAAGAAGACGGGGACGGCAAAGGATGAGAGGTTAGACAGTGTCATAGATGCAATGAACATGAAATTGAGCAAACTTCAGAGGATGGCGGAAGATAGGAAGGCCTGGCGTGATCTGGTCCACGGGGTCACGAAGAGTCAAACTCGACTGTGTGACTGAACAACAACAAAATGACACAGGCAGGAAGATTCCTCGATATCTTACAGAATTATGGTCTCTGAAGAGGAGAAAAGCAAGATCTGGATCTCTGCAGGGTTGACCCTTCCAGGGAGAAGATTAGGCCAAAGCTATGTAAACGGGCAAAAAATATCCAAATCAGAGGTATCTCTGATCAGTTGCCCAAAATCAGACAAGACAGATAAGTAAATTGCAGAGAATGAAACCAGTAGTGTGACCAGATAGTGGCTTGTGTGATTTAAAAGCAAAGTAGGAACAAGTATGGGTAGAACATAGAGGCAACTGTAAAAACTCTTTGTGTGAGGTCTTTATTACAGGCAAATGCTGCTGATAAGGACAGCGGTGTTACGGCAGGACAGGAAAAGCCAATCACAATGGGAAAAGGTGGGACCCAAAAAGAGCAGAAAAAATTACTTCAGCTTATGCCTGTCCAATGAGAAGCAGTTGCTGAAGGAGCAATTGCATCAGCCCAACTTCAGGGAGGCTTCTGCAAGCTGAGAAATGTTCTTTCTTGGTCTAATATAGTTCTGAAATGGCAGGAATGGACAAAGTAGTGACTATCACATAGAGAAAGAAAACATTCATATGCCAGGTGAGATCATGGGGAAACACTTGTTTTATTGTACTTGAATTAGATTAGAAGGAATCTACTCTGTTTGTGAAAACTAAAACCTTTTTAAAAATATGCAAGAGGAAAACTTAGCTTATAAAAGTGTTCTGATGGTCTACAAACAGGGGTGGACAGACTTGCTTAACGTAAGAGCCACATAGAATAAACATCAGATGTTTGAGAGCTGCAAGACATGAACAAATATTACACACATGCTTTTATTGAAAATATGCAAATTTGCTTTTTATTAACATTAAATGAGACTGCCAAAATAAAAACAAAAGGGGTAAAAACAGATATTAATAATGATATTTATTTGTCTAAGAGAGAAAGGAAGAGAGAGAGAGGTAGAAAGAAAGAATGAAAGAGGTGGAGAGAGAGAGAGTGAGAGAGCAAATAGATAGGAGGGAGGGAGAGGTGGCTTGGAGAAAGAATTTAAAGAGACGAATGACTTCTCCAAGCTGGTCGGGGGGGGGCTTTGAGAATGCATTTAAAGTTAAAGTTGCTTTCTTTCTCTGCTCCCCCCCCACCTCCAGCCTACCCAGGGAGGGGAGCACTGGCTGGGGAAGACCGATGGGGGAGGCATGCCTCCCCTTCACTTCCCCAGCTGCCCTGCTGGGAGCCGCACAGTATGTGTCAAAGAGCCGCATGTGGCTCCCGAGCTGCAGTTTGGCCACCCGTGGTCTACATTCTTGCAGTTTTAGTAAAAGAACCTCAACTATGTGTAGTGGGTAGACTCTTTGGCTTGAACCAGGGAGACCTGGGTTCAGATCTGGAAAGTTCACCATGCAGTGTTCATCCAGTCAGGCTCTCTGACTGACCTAGCATAGCTGTTCTTGGGAGAAACAGCATAGCCCTTCTTGGGGAAAAGGTGGGGTGCAAATATGAGAAATAAAAGAAATGGGCTAGTCTTTTCCCACTTTAATTTTAACGAATTATAACAAAAAGAAGAAGAAGAGAAGAAGAAATTGGATTTATACCCCGCCCTTCAGTACCCAAAGGAGTCTCAGAGCGGCCTACAAACTCCTTTCCCTTCCCCTCCCCACACCCTGTGAGGTAGGTGGGGCTGAGAGAGCTCTGACAGAAATTGCTCTTTTTCAAGAACAGCTGTGCCAGAACTATGGCTTGCCCAAAGTCATCCAGCAGGTGCAAGTGGAGGAGTGGGGAATCAAACCCAGTTCTCCCAGATTAGAGTCCGTGCTCCTAACCATTACACCAAACTCACAACACCAGGTAGCGGCTGTTGGTTTCTATTAACTGTCATAAAAATTCAGGCCTTTTTTCTGATTTGCTGTTTAATATTTGTTGACACTAGATGGCACATTGGCTTAAATTTTCAAAGCTATCAGTCAAGATAAATATGTGAGCCCAGTCAGAACTGCAGTATTTTAGGAGTAAACTTTTATTTATTTTGCCATTTCTTTGTTAATTTATATTACAAATGCACCTTCATGGATAGCCAGGTTGGGATAGTGTTTATTAAAGTACTGGACTAGAATCTAGAAGTCCTGGGTTCAAATTCCAACTCTGCTATAAAGCCCAATGAGTGATCTTGGACCAGTCACTCTTAAACTAGCCTGTCTCATAGGATGTTGAATGGACTGGGTCTCGACCCATCTAATCTGGCTCCCAGTTAGTTTCTGGGCACAATTCATGGTTCTGATCTTGAGCTTTAAAGCTCTGTACATATCTGAAGGACTACCTACTCCGTTACCAATCTACCCAACTACTATGGTCACCTTTGGAGGCCTGCTTCAAGCCTTCCGAGTTTAGACAGGTGGCAACCTGAGAGAGGGCCTTCTCAGTAGTGACACCAAAACTCTGGAACTCTCTCCCCAGGGAGATTCGTCTGTCCCCTTCTGTTCCCATCTTCCACCAGTAGGTGAAGACTTTTTTGTTTCGTTTGGTATTAGCACAGTGATCCCACCTTCCAGCCCAATGTCTTAATTGTTGTTTTTATGTGTTTCTGTGTATTTTAAGCTCCAGTTTTTAGTGTTTTAATGACGTGTCATTCTTTTTGGTTTGCTTTAAAATGTGGTTTCATTATGTAAGTTTCAATTTGTTTGCCGCCTTGATGGACCTTATGAGGTCAGAAAGGCAGGACATAAATTTTGCTAAATAAATAAAAATAGGGTAACATGGAAGAAGAGAGATCATGATATACTATTCTGAGCTCCTTGGTGAAAGGACAGGATAAAAAAATGTGCTAATGTAAGTAGGATGGTATAGAGATCTTTATAAAAAACATTATGGACAAGAATAAAAAACTCTATATCAAAATTCAATGACATACTGATGGCCAAATATTTCTTAATTCTTTTTGCAAGCTGTGTACACTGTAAATAAATGTATGTTTAGCAAGACTCTGGTCTGAAGCACTGGATTTCATGTAATGTTACTGATGCTAATTAATGGGGGGGGCCCCTCTGAGGCTGTTCTATTTGTGTACTGTTTTTATTCTTCTTCAGCCTATCTGGTTATCTTGGGCACAGGGAGAAACAGGATAGAAATGCTCTAGTAAAAGATAAGAATCCATACCTATTAGATTCACTTTAAAAATTCTAATTAACTTTGTACTCTCTGGTTGCTACACTATTTGAGCCTAAATGTTTCGTAGTGCAAGTTCACTGCAAAAGTAATGCAAAAGCTATTGATTGGAAGAACACTGAAATAGTGTCCCTGAAATAGACAGCATGTAATGTATGATTTACTGCCTGCCAGGAAACATTCTGCTACCAGTGAAGGCTCATTTTGGCTTCATTAGGAACATACAATACATGTCATGAGATAAACTGATAAAAGTATTATATTTTAGAGGAGCCTGTTTCAGTGCTCCAAAGACCTTTATATTCTTGCAAGCACAATGATTATACGAGACAATACATCTTGCATACTGCAGGCATGGATGAATCCCCCTTTCCTATCCAGTATTGCAAGGTTTTTCTCCTCCGAGAGAGCTCTGTGGGTCCAAAATATGTGATGATTTAGGAGAATCCAAGAACACACATGAAGCTGCCTTGTATTGAATCAGACCATTGGTCTATATAGGTCAATGCAGTCTACTCTGACTGGCAGTGACTCTCCAGGGACTCAGGCAGACATCTTTCCCATCACCTATTACGTGGTCCTTTTTAAGTGAAAATGCCAGGGATTGAACCTGGGACCGGCTGCATGCCACAGCTCTTCCCCCAAAGAAACAGGTATACAGCCCAATATTGAAATATTAAAAGTCGAATTCAGAGAACAAAACTAAGTGCAAACATTTCAATAGTCCTTTGGATTCTGGAAAATATTTTTGATGCACTTCATTCCATCCACATCACAGCATTTAAGAATGTAAGTATATTTAAATCATTTTGGTGACAATAAACTTGAAACTTTCCAACACTAAAATGGACAGATATTGAACCAGAACCTAATCTTCTTTCAGTCCATGCCACTGCTGCCTTTGGTACATTCACTATAGGTAGAGTGTCAAACTAAGATCTAAGAGACCCACATTTGAATCCCCACTCAGCCATGGAAGCTTGCTGGGCAGCCTTGGGTCAGTCACATACTCTCAGCCTAACCTTTCTAATGGGTCTATTGTGAGGATAAAATGGAGGTGACAAGAGTGATGTAACTCACTTTGGGTACCCATCAGGGAGAAAAGGGGGGCATTATAAATGAACTGAAATAAATACATTTCTCTCGTGTTTACCTTCATGATCAAGTATGTGACGAATGTGAGTTTCCACCAGGAACAACCATTCTGCATCTTCTCCAGACATCATGGAGAATGTGCACACATCAGCATCATTGAAGAAGCTTTGTGTATCGCTCCATCCATGTTTGCAGCCTTTAAATAATGTTGGGGAATACTAAACACATCCTCCTATCAACAGGTATTGCCCCCATTGCTGAACAGTGTGCATGTCCTCCATTGGATATCATGGACATTAATTGGAAATACTTGCACCCAACATGATTGTTTGTTGTACCAAATCACCTATATAGTTTTGTTGTGTCCGCAGAGAGTCACTAGGTAGCCAGCGCCTTAGTCAGAGCTTGGTCCTGATAGCAAAAGGACCAAGGATCCTAGGAACACCAATAGGATCCCTAGGTGGGCATTCAAACCCACCAGTAGGAAGAGGAGAGCCGATAGGGACCAGATAAATACAGGACATCACAGGCTTGTTTTGTTGGTCTGTGTGTACGTGTGCTAATAAACAGAGCTGATCACTATGCTGAATCACTGAGCTTTTCTGCAACGAACCCACTACACAACAAATTTCCTGTTCATATGGCCCATTGTCCGCTATGTTTAGGGAATGTGCACAGTGGCAGGTTGTCATCCACATGGTCTGTTCAAGTCACAGTGACTTCAGCATATATGACTTACACTTCTCCTCCTTACACTTTTCTCTCTGCATTAAGTGTTTCACTAATCCCCCCCCCTTTAAAACAATTCTGATCTAGCTATTCGTTTCTGGTTTCTGATCTGTCTCGAAATCCTGTTTACAGACACTGGTCCAACCCACTTTTTATAGATTTCTTGTCCTAATTGGGTTAACTGTTGAAGCATTCATAAGAGCAGACTGACACATACAAATCCGGGTGGTGGTGGTGGTGGTCAGATTCTGTTTATATCAGGGTTGAAAGAATTGTCATGTGAACTGAGAAGAACTCAGATGCTGAAGGAACAGATCTTCATGGCAGAGACTTTTGATTGCTCTTGTCTATATGAAATGTTCTAAAAATTACAGAGTTTGCAAGAATATCTAGTTCACTGAACATGGGTCTATTAGCAGTCTGATTTTATTCAGCAGCATGTGCTGAATGAATGTATAATGTAGGCCCCTGCAAGTTAAGCAATCTGGCACTGTTATTTATTGAGGCTCATTTGAACAAAATCACAACTTCAGAATATGGCTTGTGTTTTGTGACATTTTACATGACAGCTGATTTACAAACACAGCTGCTCAGCCACACTTTAAAATGGAGGTGTTTGGATATAATGTTAATCTTTGGTTGCTGTAGACAGCCATTAATCATAGGTAATGACTGAATTCCCAAAGGTTAATGCTTGAATTCACTTCCTTAAAATTATTAAATATTTATATCCTCAAACATATTCAGCTGTCAATAGCAATCCACTTTTTCATTCATTTCTTGATCAGATACATTTAATCACTGTTACGGGATTCTCTCAATTGCTGTAAACTTGCCCTAATCCCTTTCAATAAACAGTTTGTTATAGGTTATTCTGGGGCTACTGTTGGAATGTGTTCCAAATTTTCTACAAGTAACTATGTGTGGATCTTAGGTAGTTCTGGTTCCTAATGGTTAAGGATGTGAAGCAGTATGTAAATGAAATATATTAACCCATTACGTTTGACTCACATTCTGATTGCAAGTTGCAATTAGGGAACTGATTTATTCACTGGGTAGTAATCTGTTTGTGACATACTTGTGTCTGTTTAGCATGAACAGGAAATTTCTTGCTGCATCCCAGCTTTGCAGGGACACAGAAAGAAACTGGGGGGAGGCGGGAGCCAACTTTCAGCTGACTGGAAGGATCAACTGAGAACTGGCTTTCTGGCTCCAGAAATCTTCACTGCATCCCTCCAAAGCTTGGGCATTATAAGAAGTTTCCAGTTCATGCAAAATAGGCAAAAGCAGGTAATGAGTTACCAAGCAGCCTGTCTTATTATCTACTCCATTTATAACTAGGGGTGTGCATTCAGTAAAGCCGAAGTGAAAAAACCCTGAAAAATGCCAGTGCCAGTAGACTTCTCCTACTCTCAGGGGCCCGCCATTCCACTCTGGGTGCTATCATTCTAGCCCCTGAACAATTCTGCTACTCCCAGGTGTTAGCCGAATTGCTTTATTTACAGCAATTGGCAATTTATAAATGGGTTCTTGCCAATTTATACCAAGGTCCTGATCCCACCAAGGGTTACCAGTAAAGGATTCGAGGCGTGGTTAAAATTGATGTCTTTAACTTAAAAATATATCTCATACAAACAATACTGATGCACTCACACATTCAATCAAGGTTCTAATAATTACAGTAGGAAATAAGCACAGTTGCATTAGCAGGTAGGGGTGATGATGGGCGATACTTATCTGTCTTGAAGCTTGGCTGTTCCAATGAAGAATGGAGGGGAAGAAATGGAAAACAAAAGGAATTCACACACGACCAGAACCAGCCGGAACGTGTGGGCAGTAGAGGCAATGGTTGAGGATAGCAAGTGGGACACAAGAGGAGTAAAAGCAGACAGGGGTCATCTTGGGGGGAATGCTAGCTAGGAGGAGTCAGGTGACTGGTTCCCTTCTTTTATAGGGGGTCCAAGAGATGGGTGGTGATTATGCCAACCCCTTGACCCACCTACCTGTTAGTCCGTCCCAAAAACAATCCTATTGGTTGCATGTGGGAAGGGGAGGTTACCTAAGAGGGGTGGCCAATATTGTAACCTAAAACCTTACTTGGAGTATGGCATCTGGACAGGTGTGAAATTCAGGCGTCAGGATGCTTCATTGTAGTGCTGATGAAGCTGGCCAGTTTCTTTGATAACCAAATGTCCATATGGCTCTTCACCAGGCTGGATAACTGTGTAGCTGAAACCTTATTTACATGTAAGGTATGTGCAAGCACCCTCTATGTGTGGCATCACAACAGGTGACCTAAAGTGTACAGCTTTCTGAGCCTATGTGTGTGTGCACAGTTCATTGTGTGTAGCAATAAATAGTCCATAAAGCAAATATCAGGCTTATTCTCTAACACAGGGGCCGTTATTCCCATCTGGGAGCTGTCATTCCACTTCCATAAAACGTTTGCCACTCCCAGGGCTGTCATTCCACTTGGAGAGCTATCAACCCAGTCCCAGAGAAGTCATTCTATTTCTGGGTACCATCATTCATCTCTGGGGCCTGTTATTCCAGTCCCACAGCAGTTTGTCTGGGCCCAGGGATATTAACTGAAAATCCACTCCGCATTTTCATTGCTAGTATTTTGTGCTGTAATGTATTTCAGTGGAGCCCATGCAGCTCAAGTGGCATTCAAAATTCCTGGCTCCCATTATTTCTATTGGATCTGCAAGCCTCTCTCATTGTTGCCAGTGGGCAATCCTTTCATTCCTTTTAGTACATCCTCCAGCAGAACTAGTACAATGTACTAGTGCAAAGTGGAATCCAGTGACATTGTGGCAATGCCAGCACAACAGGACTGATGTGAAGCACAGAATCACACTCCAAGCTGGGAGGGTGTGTGTGCAAGCCCAGCAGAACCAGTGCTTAGCAGAACCCAGTGCCCCTGTGGCAATGCAAGCAAAAGGAGGACTAATGTCAAACCAGATAATCAGACTCTCACGACTGTTGTCTTTATACTTATTTTTCTGATCGGGTTGTGTTTGTCCATATTTATCTTGAAATCAGAGAATCCCTGCAGTTACGATGTGCAAAATGCCCAGCAGAACCCATCCCTACTGCTGATAAACTGAAGGATCCAGCTCTGCACATGTGGGATTAGATCAATGGGAAACCTGACCCTCATTCTGAGGAGAGAGCAAGAAGGCAGGGAGGGAAGTCCTTCCCTTCACTGCAGATACACAAGGGCTGGCTGAAGTTAATCAGTGATGGTGAGAGTCAACTCTACATGCTCAGAAGTAATCTGGTAAATTAAAAATTACAGTTATATCCTATATTATTGTATGCATGTGTACGGTGGGGTGGTGTACAAGGTCTACAGTAGTCATATGGCTTTGGGATGATAGTAATTCTGAATGTGGCTCTCCATGAGCCACAGAGTGAATACCACTGTTCACTTATATCACTTGCAATACTATTCTCGTTTAGTGGATTATCAAGTTATCCACAGTAAGTCTTGCAATTAAGTGCTTTGTGGTTTAGACCAGGGTTGACAGATTATATTGAAATAATTCATTCAATGACACCACATTGTACACCTAAGCAGTTCTCACTGTCAGTGTGCAGGCTGTTTCTTCTGGACCACTGCCTGCTACAAATGGCTGCAGTAAGAGTACACAACATCTGTTCAGTGTAATGGGTATTAACCAATTAGGTCAGCACATGCAACATAGGCTGTTTCCTTATTTGGGTTTCATGAGGGTAGCTTCACTTAAGACAGCATTTCCTACACAGAAGAATGTGCCTCTAGGAAATTGCTTTGCTATTAATTTTTAGTAAGATAAAGTAGCTGCTTTAGATTCCAGAGAGGGTACTGTACTCTGCCCCCAGATCTTATCTCCGCCTATCATTGTAGTAATGAGATGAAAAAATGCCATTTTGATCTATTGTTTCCAGTTCAAATATGTATAAGCCCAGCACTGTGCATTAATCCCTGTGCACAAAGGCGGTCTTGTATGTGTAAGTGTTCCTATACTCTGTCATTTAACAATGAACTTAGAATTTTACAAACTTTTTTGCCAGTCTTGCTAGATCAGTGAAGGCCTAAGTGCCATCCCCAATGCCACTGTATTACACCACTAATATGTGCATAAATGCTCTTTGAAAGTATTGTTGTTTCTTACCATCCTAAGGCTATAATCAGGATAGTACATGTGAAATGAAGGGGCGATCACATGGAAGGGGAAAGGCGAATCTCATGAGCTGGCTTCCAGAGGACAGGTGCCTCGTATCAGTGGATCAAAAACTCATTGATTCTAAAAGAATGTTTGGAAAAACTGTAATGAGGTCATGAGAAGATAACTTTGCTGAGGAGCTAGAGAAGTTAATTGCTAATTAAATTAATTCACAGTGCTGCAGTTAAGTGATTAGTGCGCTCTGCTCTTCTGTTTGCATCATGAAAGACAATAAGCAGAACAATCAGGGATGAAGAATGCAGAGTTGTAACAAACCCCCCCCCAATGCCATTCTGAAATACAGAGATTCCGTCTCCCCAAAAGTTTGGATGTCCATGCTGAAATTCTCAGACAATAAATGTACTGCAATTCTATTCTATCAGTAAAACATCAGCATGCACCCTTCTTTAAGCCACGGATAACACATTTCAGTACCGTAGCAAATAGTAGTAATTCAATCGGTGGGTTATGATGGCAATTCTGTCCACATATGGCGTGTGCTGTCAGGCCGCAGTCAACTTATGGCAACCCCATAAGGTTTTCCAAGCAAGGTGGTCTGCCATTTGCCTGCCTCAGCACAGCAACCCTGGAATTCCTTGGTGGCCTCCCATCCAAATTGCTAACCAGGGCCCACCTTGATTACTTTCAAGATCTGACAAGATTGGTCTAGCCTAGGCCGTCCATGTCAGGGCATCCACATCTACTTAGGCTCAAGTCCCAGTGAAATCAGTGGAAAATCTCTATGTAAATATGCATAGGTTCATACCTCATAGTGTGTAAAAATAACTCTTTCCAATTAAAACAATTGACCTCGATGGGACTTTGGCTTTTCACCTCTTAAAATCCTTACTCTGTTTTTTTTTAAAAAAAAACATGCTTAAGAAGGACTTATCAGAAAAATATCCAAGTGTGCATATCTTTTCAAAATATGAACACTGCACTCTGGCAGCAACGTGTCATGCATGAAAGTGCAGTAAGTATTCTTTGCAAATGAGGGGAAAAGTGGCTGTGTGTCAAGGAACTGTATGTGCCAAAGTAGCAGTGAGGGATGACAGAGCTTCCTATCAGCTTTAAAAAGACAAACGACAGGCTTTGACCGGGGTCAGCTTTACTGCCAAACAAAACTGTCAGCAGTCCCTTAAATGAAGGGACACAGCTTTTATTTTAAAGGGCTACAACTTGCATCAGAACATCTTAGTCCCAGGGAACACTATGATGGTCCTTATATACTTCCATACAGCATTTCAGCACCACCCAGCTCATTAGATCCAGACCTAAAGCTTTAATTTTATTTACTTATTTACATTATTTATAGTCTGCCTTTCTGACTTGGACTCAAGGCAGATTACACATATTGAGTTGATACAATGAACAATATAGACAATTCAATAAACTCAATATAGACCATTCAATAAACTGTGAAATAGGATTTGGGTTGTAGAACCAACTAGAAGTCTAAGAAATAGAACTGAAGCAAAGTATAAGTGTTAACATGACAAGTTAATTTTTTTAAAAAAAAAATCCCCGGAGGGATATTTTTATTATTTTTATATTAGACTATCAAACTACAAAGAAAATATGAGGGAAGGGGACTACATCTAAGGATAAAGGAAAGATAACCACACTATACTAAAAACCCAAGAGGAGGAGACCATATCCGTGTTAATCTAAGTGTTATTAATAAAAGTGTTAGTAGAGTACTTGTAGAGTTCTTTTTTTCTGGGGATGTACTAAAAGGAAGGACAAGATTGCCCATTGGAAACAATGGGAAACCCTTGAAGGCCCATTGGAAACAATGGGAGCAAGGAATGCCAATTGACTTGCATGGGTTCCATTGAAATACATTACAGTACAAGGAGAGTTGCAATAAAAATGTGCAATGGATTTTCCATTAGGGTATCTGGGCCCAAATAAACTACTCTGGGAATGGAATGAGAGACCATGGACTGGAATGACAGCCCCTAGGAGTATCAGAAGTGGTCTGGGACTGGAATGAGAGACCACGGAGTGGAATGACAGCCCCAGGGTGTAGCAGGAGTGTTCAGGAACTGGAACGAAAGGCCCAAGAGTGGAATGACAGTCCCAGGGTGGAGTGGGAGTGTTCAGGAACTGGAACGAAAGGCCCAGGAGTGGCATGACAGTCCCAGGGTGGAGTAGGAGTGTTCAGGGACTGGAATGAGAGACCACGGAGTGGAGTAAGAGCCCCAAGGTGGAGCAGGAGTGTTCAGGGACTGGAATGAGAGACCACGGAGTGGAATGAGAGCCCCAGAGTGTAGCAGGAGACTTCAGGGACTGGAATGAGAGACCATGAAGTGGAATGACAGCCCCAGTGTGTAGCAGGAGTGTTCTGGAACTGGAATTACAGGCCCAAGAATGGAATGACAGTCCCAGGGTGGAGAAGGAGTGTTCAGGGAGTGGAATGAGAGACCACAGAGTGGAATGACAGCCCCTGGGGGTTGCAAGAATGTTCTGGAACTGGAATGACAGGCCCTAGAGTGGAATGACAGCCCCAGGGTGTAGCAGGAGTGTTCAGGGAGTGGAATGAGAGACCACGGACAGGAATGACAGCACCAGGGTGTAGCAGGAGTGTTCTGGAACTGGAATGACAGGCCCAAGAGTGGTCTGGACAAACACTTGTCAGGGATGCTCTTGACTGGCCCTGCATTGAGCAGGGGGTTGGACTAGATGGCCCATATGGCCATCCAGAGGGCAGCCCCTCTGCTGGAAGTGACATCAGAAGGGGTGGAGCTAGGGTAGTGACATCACTTGACCTTTGACCTGGAAGTGGCGTCACAGGATCCTTTCTCCTGGCTCCACCCCCAAAGTCTCCTGGCTCCACCCCTATAGTCCTCAGATATTTCCTGAGTTGGACTTGGCAACCCTAGTGAGGATGAGTGCTTGCAGGAGCAGGGCTGAGGCAGCTGGCAGGTGCATGACTCAGTACAGGTTGCTGAGCAGCATGGTGCTTCAAAGCAGCAGAGAAGGGAGTGGCTGTGTGGAAGCAATTTGTATGTCAACTACTGACCTTGCGGTCTGTTCCCTGGATTGACTTCTTTGTCTCTTACCCTGGCCTGTACCTCTGTATCCTTGTTCTGGGATTTCCCTTTGGACTTCAAGTTGTGAGTGTTGCCTACCCTGTGCCTGAACACCCTCTTTGCGCTCCGCTTTCCCCATGGGTGGGGGGTAGTTCGCTTTTAAATTTTTCTGCTTATTTTGAACTCACGTTCCTTGTCAGTCATTTCTCTGACCTCGCTCGCAGTAATCGTTTTCCGCTCGATCTCCAGCACTTGTCCCAGTCGAATCAACTTGTGCCCGAGGGCCACACAGCAGCAGGACCGTCAGGGCGGAGGGAAGCCTCAATTCTCCAACACTGACACATCGAAGAGGCTGCACCTCAAAAGCCCTCTGGCCTGGAGCCTATCGCAAAGGCTCCGTGTGAGTGCTACCTGAGGTAGCACCCCTCCATACCGCTGGTGTGCGAACTGCTCCCCCGAGGTCCGGGGAGAATGATCGCCATCGCCATCGCTGATCCACAGACTGGAAATCAACATGACAAATTAAATGGTGCAAAATTCCACAGTAGGATCCAACCCACAGCAAACTATACATGGTAGTATAGGCCACAGTCCCCAATAATTTATCCAAGTAACAACATGAATCATTTTGTATAGGGCTACCCTATTGCCTGCATAGAAAAGCCCTCTTGAATGATTCAGTTTTGCAGTTTGTGGAAGACCAGGAGTGTGGGAGCCTTCCTGACCTTCTTCGGCAGGCCATTCCACAAGTTGGGGGCCACAATGGAGAACACACGTGTAATGTGACCTTCACATTTACATTTTATTTAACACCATATTAAATGGATCCTAGGTAGCTGTCTAGGACAGCTCCTTTGATCAGGAACACCTTTCCTGCTGCAATGATTTGTTACACCAACTGCTTTATTTACAGCTGATGGCTAACTAAATTTAAGGTGAGTCCTTGCCAACGTTTACGGAGGTTTTGCCAGCACCAAAGAGTACCAGTGATGGAGACGAGATGGGTGTTTTTCAAAGCAAATAGTCTTTTTACTGAGCAATATCAAAATCACATATACAAAATCAGTCCCACCTTCGCATACACTCAAGGTTCCTTTGGAGTTACAGAAAGATATCAAGATAGTTTCTTATTTACTTGGAGGTAGGTAGGTATCGGTTTATGCTCACCTGTTCCAGAAGTCTTGTTTGTTGCAATGTAAAATAAGGGAAGAAAGGGATATTAACTAAATCACACTTGCTAGAACCAGGCAGCAAAGTATGGACCTCTTTGGCTGCAGTCCAAGAGATCTTAAAGTAGACAAAGGGATTGTTGGATAGGAAGCTGGACCTTAGGGGTAGAAAAGAAAATAGAGGACGTTGAGAAGGGATGTGGCTAGCAAAGACCTAACGTTTGGTCTTTACTTTTATAGTTGAATCTACAGGTGGGTGGCACCTTGCCAAACTGTAATCCCATCTACTTAAAAGTCCATCCCATGACCTCCCTCATTGGTGCATGTAGAAAGGGGCAGGCATTCTATGGGTTGGGAGATATTTGAAACTCTACACTCTATCTCATGGAACACCATCTGGCCAGGTGTGAAGTCTCGGCTTCCTGTGCCCTCCTTGATGTGTAGATGGCTCTTGGCTTTACCAGGTGGACAAGGCACCATCAACAGGAAACGGCAATTCAGATGCAGATTAGGTCCATGTTCTGCGTGACATCTAGTCTCCTCAGCAATGGGGGAATTTCTTCTTCTTGGTTGTTGTCTCTGCCCACAATGGCTAACATGTGCTTCTCCTTCCCATAAGGCTTTGAGCTGAATGTGTGCAAGCTACATTAACATGAAATGCAGGCAAGTGTTCCCTATGTGAAATCTCTCACAGTAGGTGATGCAAACAGCTTCCTCTAGGCCTATGGTATACAGGTGTGTGCACAGTCCATGTGTTGCGTGTGTAAGCAGATATAAAACCATATATTAGTCCATTTCTCAACAGATTGAAAGGCAATCTTCCCACCTGCCATCAGTGTGGTACTTCTGCTGTTCATTGATGGGTGAAGAAGGGATAAAGGGATTCATGTGTCATGGACCAGCCACTGTGAATACCACCGTTCTAATAGTGAATTCCACTGTTATGATAGTATTGCAAGTGATATAAAAGCAAAAAGACACTGAAGACTCCTCTGAGGAAGAGTCAACCAGTGGTCCTAACCTTAAGCCACAGGCAGTGGCAAAGGAGCTGCAGGAGGGAGCAGTCTCTGAGGAGCCAGACATAGATCCTCAGCCAGGAACCAGTGCACTGGCCCCTCAGCCCTGAGCTGGCAACAGACAGTCAGCTGCAAGTCAGCTCAAACCCCCCCTTACCAGAGCATCGGGAATGTCATAGGAGGCTGAGAAGAGACCTTCAAGACAGAAGGCACAGTGCCTGCCTGGCAGCACAGTATCAGGCCAGCACCAACAGTGAGGATTAGGCTTGCCAACTCCCCCGTTAGGGCGGGGGTCCCCAGATTTGAGATCCCCCACCCCCGCTTTTTAAGAATTGGCTGGTGGGGGTTGCTCTAGCAGCAGCCATAGCGATGAAGGCTAGAGCGCCCCAGGTCTCTGACTGTCGGTGAGCACGTCTGCCTAGTTCGCTACTTGCCTCACCTCCTTAGCGCCGCCCACTCCCGGCATCCTTCATTTGGCGGGCAATCTGCTTGTGTGCCACCTGCATTCCTCCCAAGCCGATGCTGGCAGATCGAGGTGAGTCCCAAGCAGCAGGCAACCATCTCCTCTTCCTCACTGAGTGCCACCCCACCCCCATGCTGGTGTTCCAGAAGAAAGGTGTGGATGCAATGCTGGAGCACTCCAAGGCAGCTTCGGCTGTGTCACTGGGCCTGCCAGACCAGCCTCCCAAGAGCAGCAAAGGAAGGGGAAGAGAGAGAGCGCCCCCCAAAAAGAAGGGAACAGCCAGGGCAGCCCACAAGCCCTGGGCTCCCACTGCAAAAGTGCCCGAGAGAGAGGGAGGGAGGGGGCCAGCCAGAGCTTCTCCTGTCTACTCCAGCCCTCCACCCGGCACACAAAGGTGCACCTTTGCCTGCCTGGCAACTGGGACGCATGCCCTTTGTCCAGCCTCCCTTCTCAAGCCTTGGTGCAGCGAATCTTGTCTTTCTCCGCCGGGTGCCCCCTTCCCCTGCAAGCTTTTTTTGGATCTCTTCAACTCCTCTGTTTTAGGGAGGGGTGGTTGCTCTTGGGACTTTTCTGCTCTAGTCTCAGGCTGCAACATGCCTCCCCCAACCCTTGCCCTCAAATTGTCCTTATCAATAAACAGAAGGGTCGTATGTCTAGGGTTATTTTTTTGGGATGTACTAAAAGGAAGGACAGCCCATTGGAAACAATGGGAAACCCTTGAAGGCCCATTGGAAACAATGGGAGTGCATGGGTTCCATTGAAATACATTACAGTACAAGGAGAGTTGCAATAAAAATGTGCAATGGATTTTCCATTAGGGTATCTGGGCCCAAATAAACTACTCTGGGAATGGAATGAGAGACCATGGACTGGAATGACAGCCCCTAGGAGTAACAGAAGTGGTCTGGGACTGGAATGAGAGAACACGGAGTGGAATGACAGCCCCAGGGTATAGCAGGAGTGTTCAGGGACTGGAATGAAAGACCCAAGAGTGGAATGACAGTCCCAGGGTGGAGTGGGAGTGTTCAGGGACTGAAATGAGAGACCACAGAGTGGAGTGAGAGCCCCAGGGTGGAGCAGGAGTG